>NW_007222451.1:67853-127327 GCF_000164805.1 Carlito syrichta | reverse complement strand
AACTCTAAATGGATCAGAGTCTTAAATGTAAAACCTCAAACCATAAGAACCTTAGAAAACGAAGGACATACCCTCATGGAAATTGGAACTGGCATCCAATTCCTGAACAAAACCCGAAATCCACAGGCCATAAGAGATAAGATAGACAAGTGGAACCTCATTAAACTGACAAGTCTCTGCAAAGCCAAAAAAAACCATCAAGAGAGCAGGGAGACAGTCTACAGACTGGGAAAAAGTATTTGCTGACTCCAGGGCTGACAAAGGCTTAACATCTTGGATCTATAAGGAACTCAAATGTGCTGAAAAGAAAAAAAACAAACAACCCCATTATAAAATGGGCAAAAGATATGAACAGACACTTCTCAAAGGAAGATATTCGAGCAGCCAACAGACACGAAGAAATGTTCAACCTCACTAATCATCAAGGAGATGCAAATCAAAACCACACTGAGATACCACCTAACTCCAGTCAGAATGGCAATTATCAATAACTCAAAAAATAACAGTTGCTGGAGAGGATGTGGCAAAAAGGGAACACTTCTACACTGTTGGTGGGAATGCAAAGTAGTGCAACCTCTGGAAAACAGTATGGCGATTCCTAAAAGCTCTAAATATTGACCTCCCATATGACCCCGCAATCCACCTGCTGGGAATATACCCTGAAGAACTCAAATCACTCTATAGAAAAAATACCTGCACACGTATGTTTATCGCAGCATTGTTCACAATAGTAAGAACCTGGAAGCAACCATGGTGCCCATCAAAAGAGGACTGGATTAAAAAAATGTGGTACATATACACGATGGACTACTACACAGCCACAAAAAAAGAACAAAATCATGAATTTTGCAGCAATCTGGATGGAACTAGAGTCTATAATACTGAGTGACCTCTCACAGAAACAAAGATCTGAGTATAACATGTTGTCACTCATATAGTGGACCTTGAACATTCAACGTAATACTATAAGAAAAGAACTGACAGTGGTTTGAAACTATGGGGGGGGAAGGGAAGGGAGATGGGATTAACGGTAGTAAATGTCTGCCTGGGGACGGGGAGACACCTCCTATCAACAAGGGTGCCTGAATGAAGCATATTTGTATAGCTAACCTTTAACTGTACCCCACAATATCATAATAAAAAATATTAACTAAAAAAAAAAGACTAAAGCCAGGCTTGGTGGCTCAGCCTGTAATCCCGTGCCTTTGGGAGGCTGAGGTGAGTGGATTGCCTGAGCCCGTGGATTCGAGACCCGCTTGGGCAGGCGAGACCTCATCTCTACAATAAATCAAAAAAATTAGCCGGGTGTGGTAGTGTGCGCCTGTAGTTCCAGCTACTTGGAAAGCTGAGGCGGAAGGATCGCCGGAGCCCAGCAGGTCGAGGTTGCGGTGGCCGGGAGCGGCCACTGCACTCTAGTCTGGGTGACAGAGTGAGACTCCAACTCAAAAAAAAAAAAAAAAAAAGACTAAATGGGTATAGGACTGAAATACTTCAGTATCACTGGCTAGGGACCAATTTATGAGATGAGATAAATGGCTAGCTAGATGCTAAGAATTTAGATGGTCCACTGGTGATGCCAAGATTGTTTCACTACCTACAAGTTCAACATGGAACCCTCTATCACCCTTCCAAGTCATCGTTTCAAAGAATGCACTGCTCATGGACAAAGGAGAGTGAGAACTAGGGCCGGGGCTGGGAGTGGATGTGGAGGAAGACAGGTGGGCATTCTACCTACTGCCAATTCCAGGAGGACTCATCAGCACAAGACCTTGAAGCCTGTGGTCTGAAAGATATGGGATCATCCCTAGAAATCTACTCTAGAAACTTCATGTTGGAAGGCAAGGAAATGGAGCCCAAGGAAGTAAAGTCCAACCTTGGCATCACAGACTGCATTCTCAGCATGCCCAGTGCTCACAAGCCTCACCTGTGCACAGACACTCTCGTCCCTCTCTCAGGATTCACTCAGTAGACAGACGCACTCCTGATACCTGAGTGTCCCTGATGTGTCTGTTTTTGCTAAGTCTTGAGTCATGGATGATCTTGTGCCTGTGGCCACTCCCGTCTCTCTGTTCATGCCCATTCCATCCTTTTAGCCAAGACGTATTTTTAGTGCTTACTTGCCAAGTACAGTTATGAATGTCAAAGACATTGTACCTGCTCTCAAGGCTTTGTCCCCTCACCAACATTCACAATAGAGACATTCAGACTTTATCACCTTGGAGGGGAAAAAATCTGGGTCCTATGCAACCCTTTAAACTGAGGGTGGGCCAAGTGTTGTGGCTTATGCCTATAATTCCAGCACTTTGGGAGGCTGATGTGGGAGGATCACTTGAGCCTAGGAATCCAAGACCAGCCTGGGCAACATAGCTAGACCTAATTTCTACAAAAATAAAAAATTAGCTGGTTATGGTGGTACGTGCCTGTAGTCCCAACTACTCAGGAGGTGAGGCAGAAGGATCACCTGAACCCAGGAGGTTGAGGCTGCACTGAGCTGTGATTGTGCCACTGTACTCCAGCCTGGGAGACAGTGTGAGACCTTGACTCAAAATAAACAAACAAATAAATAAACTGAGGGTGAAGAGGACTGTCTTCACTTAACAGTCAAGATAACTGGATTTCAGCCCAGAATATTCCACTAACCAGCTGTGTGACCTTGGGCAAGTCACGTCTCTTCTCTGGCCTCATCTTCCCCTTCTATAAATGACAGCCTTGGTCTCAGATGATCTTCAAGTGGTCTTTCTCCATGTCCTATTTTGTAACTCTCTTATTTTTTTTTGAATAAGTTGTAGGCCTTACATCAGTTATAGGAAAAACTGAGGTTATCAGCTGGGGAAAATTGATTAAAAGCCTGGCTTTTTCATAGTGAACTGTAGGGAACATAGTTCTGAACCACAACAGAAACTGGCCTGAGCTAGTGGAACAGTATAGTACAAGTCTCTTGGTTATTTAGACCAGAACTTCAGAGAAAGCTCATGGTAAAAGCCATCAACAGAGCACAGCAGGCTAGGTGCAGTGGCTCATGCCTATAATCCCAGCACTTTAGGAAGCTGAGGTGAGAGGATAATTTTAGGCCAGGAGTTTGAGATCGGCCTGGGCAACATAGCGAGATCTTGTCTCTACAAAAATAAATAAATAAATAAATAAAACAAATAAATAAATAAAGCCAGGCATGGTGACACATGCCTGTAGTCCCAGTTACTCAGGAGGCTGAGGCAGGAGGATCACCTGAGCTCAGAAAGTTAAGGCTGTAGTAAGCCATAATCATGCCACTGCACTCTAGCCTGGGTGACAGAGTGAGACCTGACTTAAATAAATAAATAAATAAAAGCAGCAAAGAAAGAGGGGGAAAGAGGTAACAACTGTGATGGCTTCTTGCCTTCCTTGATGGGGAGCAGAGGGGAAGCT
The DNA here is from genome assembly GCF_000164805.1 of Carlito syrichta. Classification (NCBI taxonomy): domain Eukaryota; kingdom Metazoa; phylum Chordata; class Mammalia; order Primates; family Tarsiidae; genus Carlito; species Carlito syrichta. The sequence goes on along the minus strand of NW_007222451.1, from coordinate 123,922 downwards.
GGGACCAGGTCGCCCCTTGGGGAAGTTTGTGCCTTAACAGTGTTAAGAAGTCCAAAGAAATAGTTAGGAGTGAGCACCTTTAGAAAGGTATTATCAGGACATTTTTTTTTCTGTTTAAACAGGGCTATTTTGTACTCAGTCTGCTCACCCAGACTCCATCCATAGAAATCACCACATAAGCCTGGAAAAGCCTTCCTGCTGGGCCTTGGGCAGCAGAGTGTTGGGGTTTCTGAAAGTCAAGCATCTTCTCATACATGGTGGCCAGTGGTGGCTTTGGAGTTTCTTGCCTTGTTCTTCCAACACCTGTGGAAACTCGATTTACCCACAGGAGACTCCTCAGGTCCAGGGAAATGCTTTGTGCAGACAGCATACCTTTACTGCATGGGAATAAATGCACTCCCTGAAGGTGCAATAGGGACTGGGGGCTCATGCTGAGGGGAGGACTACAGCTGCCTCCCAGGGCTGCTGCCTATAGGACCCCTTTCCACACACTCACCACGTGGAGGCATTGGCAGGCATGCATGTGTGTGTGTGTCTGTGTGTCAGTGTCTGGGGAGCAGATAGTTCAAGGGGCCAGCAGGAGGATTTGGTTATTCTTGCCTAGAGGCATCTGAGGCCAGGAAGCCCTGGTTTCTTGTGGCCGATATATCTAGACAAGGGAAGGGAACAGAGAAGGAAGAGAAGAAAGCTAGGTGACAGGCATGAAGGCAGAAAGAGGAGCGTGGAGTCCAGCTAGACATGGGTGAGAAGTGGTTCCCTGGTTTCTTCTTGGAGTCTGAGTTTGGGTGGCTCTGCTTGGCTGCAGGCATCAGCCACCCCCAGGGAGGCTATAGTTGAAGCAGACTTGGCGATTCGCCCAGTCAGAACTCTTGTGGCCTCGCAGTACCTAAAGGAAGAATGCACACAGAGGACACTTAGTGGTGGGACTCCACATGGAAGGCACTGTGCTGGCAGAAGCTGGTCTTTGCCTAAGAGGTCTAGCATCAAGACTCAGTAGTGTGTGGTCTTAGAGCGCCCTCTGGTGGAGTCGGCAGCGGCTTTTGGAGGCTGGCCCAGACCAGGATGACTTCTGTCAGGAGTGTCACACACCAAAACATGTCCTCAAGTCTGGTCTCCACTCTCACAATCCAAAGGAACACTCCCAACATCACCCAAAAGAAAGTAACATGTCAGACAACTTTTGTCCATTTTTCTATCATTCCAGTCATGCTTCCAACATGCTAAACACTGTTCAAGGTTAAAAAAACAGAAAAAACACAAGAGAAATTGTTCAAAAATTGTATTACTTGAAGCAATACCTGCAGGACAGACAATTTTTTATGTACTGATCAATAATAACCACTCCTTTATTGCCTATCTGTTCTTTCACATCTCTTTATTGGGTTCCATGCATACTTCTCTTAGGTTAATTGACACATACAACCACAAAACTCCAGTTCATAGAAGAAGTAATGGAGACTCAAAGGAGTTATGTAACTTGTGTAAGATCACACACTTTGTAAGTGACAGAGCCACGAGTCCAATTCAGGTCTACCAGTCTGTATAGTTTCCCATTGAACTTTGTCATTTGCAGAAAACACATACAAGATCGTTTAAATAGATCTTTCCACATAGAGTTTATTGCTATTAATTGAATAGACTACAGAAAAATGTTATTAAAGTACTCTTTTGGGTGAGACTTTTTTTTTTTGAGTTGGAGTCTCACTTAATTGCCCAGGCGGGAGTGCAGTGGCACACTCCTGGCCACCCTAGTGTTGGCCTGCTGGGATTTTCACCTCAGCCTTCCAAGTAGCCAGAACTACAGGCGTGTGCTACCAGGCCCAGCTAACTTTTTAATATATATTGTAGAGATGAGAGCTCACCAAGTTGTCCAGGCTGGTCTCGAACCCCTGGGCTCAGGCAATCCTCTCATCTTGGCCTCCCAAAGTGCTGGGATTACAGGTTTGAGCCACCACGCCCAGCCTTAGGTGAGACATTTTGATAAGAATTTTTGTCACTACTAATCATCCTTTCCTATTTTATACTACTAATAATAGCTAACATCCATCATTCTCTATGCTGGTCATTACTGTAAGAGTTTTCCATAATTAACTCAACTTTATGTTGTTGTTGTTGTTGTTGTTATTCCAGTTTCCTTATGAGGAAACTGAGACACAAAGCATTTAAATAATTTTCCCAGTGTAAAACATTTCTATTTAATTTACAGATCAGAGTTTTCCTCACTGCGGTTTAGGGTAGTTCCCTGTAATAGAGACAAGCTTGTTTGCAGAGGATCTGGGGATAGGCATTCTGGTTTGCCAGAGCTGAGGAAAAGAGAAATTGCTCTGCATATAAAAGTGAAGTGTGTTGACAGAGGGCTGGGAGAATGGGGAGGGCTGGGAGGGTCCTGCTTCTGAGCAAGAGAAGGTCCAGAAGCAGAAAAGGCAGGGTCCATCAAAAGCCCTGCATAGAGAACCCATCAAGTGAGAAGGGAAGGCGGTGTCCATGAGTGGTGCAGCCTGTAACGGACTTTATGGGAGAGAGAAATTTACTAAAGGGATGTCATGAGTTACTTAAAAGTGGTACAGTGTAAGCCATGTTTTCTCTTCCTATGAAATTACCAGTAAATTTTACACTGATGATTAATACTCTGTGTTAGAGTACATGTTTTAGGGCAGGGAATTCAAAGACAATGGTAGAACACACACAATCAACTTGCTGATAATACATGGAAATGCTCCCATGGACTCTCAAAGGCAAAAGGTATCAATTTCTCAAGTTGACATATAAATATCTTACTAGGATCTTGGAAAGACCAGGAAAAATACCTTCAATATCAGGTCAGCCCAGAAAGCATTGTCTATGATGTCGTGGCAGAGAGAAGAGGAAGAGAAATAAGCAGGACATTTAAAAGAAACATTCCCTGCCCTTGAGGCTTACAGCCTGCCTAGATCCTAATGCCATGCTCTAAGTGTCTGGTCCCCTATTACAGACAGCAAAAAAGGAAGTCCAGAAGGAGGCGGCAGCTTGGCCACATCTAGGTAAAGTTAATTTCCCAACTGCCCTGCGACATAGGCCTTATGGAATCAAATGCTGTGTCAACACTCAGCCCTCCCCTTTATACTCTGTGAAACAGCCAGTCCTAGGCTGATGCCCCTTATGAAACTGACCAGTAGGTTTGGAGGACTATTTCTCCTACTTCTGCTTCTTTGTTATAGGATGATTAGGATAGTCCTGCTCCAAATAAGAAAACCAGGGTACATTTTTTCTAGATAGATAAAAATACCTTTATTTTTAAAATGTGGCTTAACTACACCCAGTATGGCTAAGCCTGCTTTGGAATCCATCCTGTAGCAGAGTAAAACTGGGCCAAAGAAGGAGCAATTACAGCTCCCAATCCCGGGCATCAAGATATCACTCTTCCAGTCCCCTCAATCCACAGAGTTCTTCTTCAGTTGTTTTTTGTGACTCATGGAGAGTTGTTTTGGATACCTCTGCATGACAGAGAGGTCTGACCTTGAGGAAGACCAGTAGCCCACATCCTCTGCTTTTATGGGCTTAATGATATGGCCTGGCTTGGTGACAACCTTGGGCGTAGTCAGCTTTTGGAAGGCCCTCTGGGTGTTCCACGTAGATCCTATAGGGGTCTGGACGGTCCTTTCAAATTGTGAATGATGGGTGAATGGATATGGAAGCACCTGTACCTGATGGGCCGCTGCGTGGATGTTACGCTTCTCATTGATAATCACATTTGGAAAATTCTTGTCTTTTCTTGGAGGACCTGGGGCTTTAATGAGAAAATGTCGTCTTTTCTTGGCACTGGGCTTCAGGCCCATACCACCCCATTTGCCCCAGCCAGGTAGCGTCAGGTCCATGTCTTTTGATTTACTTGCCTCTATAGTGTCCCTCTTCTCTTTCAAAAAGTCTTTGATGACATCATCTCCAGCAAAAGCTTCCTTTATCATCTGCTTTTGGTCTCTCTCCTCTTCATCGTCCACCTCCTTTAGAGTTGTGGGAACTGCCAGAGACCTCACAGAAGGGGATTTTGTGGTTAGGAGGTTCTGCAGGTCAAGCATTTGCTCCTTCTTTTTCTTCTCCTTAGGGGCATTAGACAGATTATTTGGGTTCCTCTCCAACTGCTGCCCTTCTAACCCAGGTCTGAAAAACTCCTGACTTTGAGAACATTCTTCTTTCTCTAGCTCTTCTAGCTCTTCCAGGGTCTGTACTCTCTTTGGTCTCTGCAGCAACAGGGGTTCCTCTTCTTCCAGGGAAGGTTCCTCTCTGTGAGCCTGAGGAACAGTCCCTGTTGGACTTGCTTTTGGCTTCCAGGATTGATGGTTTTCCTTAAATCTCTGAGACGGTGCCCTCAATTCGGAGAGCTTCTCCTGGCTGCTAGACTCCTTTGTTTCTTGACTGCCCACTAGTTCAGCATCTTGGCTGAGCTCAGACCTTCTTCTAAGGGATCGCCATTCCTCAAATTCTTTCAACAAAATTTCCTCCTCTGCCACTGGTCCTTCATCTACCTCACTTTCAGAAACCTCGTGGGCCACAGGCTCTGGCAGTTCCTCAAGGTCCTCATGGGTCTCGGCCTCCCTTGAATCCTGGGTGCAACTACTGAGCATCCAGGGATTTGGTCCATCTGCATTCATCTGAACTTTATTCACCACACCAGGGATAAGGAGTTCCTCCACTTCTTCTGGGCCTCTCTCTTCTTCCTCACTCTCCAAAGCTATCTGGAGTTTCTGCATCAATTCTTTGTTCTTAGACAATTGTTCCTGCATAGCCTGGTGAGCCTCCAGGTCATATTTGGCCATAATTACCTTTGACTTGGCCCATTTCCCACTGTTCTGGTGCTTCAGGCTCATTCGCTCCATTATTCTGGCCTTTTCAAGTTTTTCCAATGCCACAGTTGGGTTGACCTTCCCCAGCTGCTCAAAAGCTTTTAGGGCTTTCTTGGCCTTTTCTTTCTTCACAATTTTGTGATACTTTTTGCTTTTGATTTTCTTTTCTCTTTGAGCCCTGGCCTCGTAGTAGGACTGCAAAGCCCGGGCCCTCTGAAGCTCTGCTTGGTGCATCTTTGCCTCTTCTAGACTCATGGCTTTGAGAGAGGCCTTTTCCATTGGAGTCAGAAAATGGTCTGTCACTGGCTGCTTATTTTTATGGAGGAGGTTAAAAACTTTCTGCTCCAGCAGAGTTCTTGCCGTCCAGCCGCTGAGTACATGTTCAATGGGAGCAAAGGCTGATTGCTCCTTTTCTAGGGGAAAAACCAACTGGTTTGCTTGCCGGTTCTTCAGGACAATAGGATCCCATTTGGAAAGGACTTGCGAGGTCTTATTGAATGCTAATTCTCTGAGGATCCGTTCAACTTCTTCTTTGTGAAGGGGTAACCTCACAGTCTTCTTTGATTTGACTCTGTTCAGTTGCTTTTTCACAGTGGCCAATGAGGGTGAGGATGAAGTTTTAGCAGGTTCCAGCAGATCTGCAAGGACCAGCTTTTCTCCTGATCCTTCAGAACTGACATTGAACTCTGACACCTTCAGACCGGCCTCAGATCTCTCAGCCACTTTGCGCCTATTCTTTCCATCAAGGGAACTGATTGCTTCCAGAAGCTTTTGATGCTTTCTCTCTCTATCACTGTCCTCCTCATCTTCACTGACACTCAAGGGGTGGTTTTTTGGCAAATCCACCAGTTCTTCCTGTTGGCTCAAAGCCAAAAGACTCTCTGCAACCCGGCTGGCAGTCATCTCAACGGTTGCTTCTTACACATGGACCACACTAGAGTACTTTCATACTTATGGGCTCTGGCCGAGATTCCACCTGAATAGGTGATAACTTATGCAAGTTAATACTTTCTCTGATCTCTTTTCTTCATCATGTGTGAGTGAAAATTAGGACATCAGGGTGCACTGAAGATAGGGACAAATGAAATGAATAAGTGTTTGTTGAATGACAATACACATAAATCATTTTGTAGATATTACCATTGAAGCTACATTTACTCTGAATCCAGGAGATCATTGAAATGAAAATCTCTTGCAAAGTTGAAATTACTTTTAAAATACAAGATTAAATGGATATTAATATATCATCCATTTGCTTAAAATGTATATAATTTAAGTATTTTACAATATTAAATTTTAACCTTTAAAAATACTGACAAATAGTATATAGAAATGCAGCTGACCCTTGAACAATTCAGAGATTAGGAGAATCAACCCTTTGCGGGGTTGAAAATCCATGTATAACTTTTGACTCTCCAAAACTTAGCTACCAATAGCCTACTGTTGACCAGAAGCCTTACTGATAGCATAAACAATCAATTAGCACATATTCTGAATATTATACCTACCATATACTGTATGCTTACAATAAAGTAAGTTAGAGAAAAAAAATGTTATTAAGAAAGTCATAAGGAAGAGAAAATACATTCACTATTCATTAAGTGGAAGTGGATCATCATAAAGGTCTTCATCCTCATGGTCTTCACATTGAGTAGGCTGAGGTAGAGGGGGAAGAGCAAGAGGAAGGGTTGGGTTGTCTAAGGAATGACAGAGAAGGAAGAGGTAGATCAGATGGAGGGAGGCAGGAGACATGGACATACTCATAATTTCTGACTTTCTGCTTTTTTTAGTTCTCTAAAAATGTTTCTATATGGTATCACTCCTTCCACCATTTGCTTTAGTTTCGGTGCCCGTATCACAGAAGGGTTCATGTGGTAAAAGAAGTCAAAAAACATTATTGAATAATGGGAACCCTTCTGCCAGATTATCTAATGTCCATTTTCTTCCTGGTCCCACCTCTTCTATGTCTTCTTTCTCATGGTCTGGCACTGCTTGGAAGCACTTATCTCCTTCAAGTCTTCTGTTAATTCCTCTAGTGTGGTGTCCATTAGCCCTTGAATTTCTCTAAGATCTTGAAACCCTTCATCCCTTACCTTTCCCCCCCCATATTCACAATGTCTTATGTGATTTCCTTGACTGATTCTGTCGTAAATCCTGTAAGGTCATGCACAACATCTGGTCATGGTCTTCTCCAACAAGAATTTATTGTTTTGGGCTTTATGGCTTTTGTGGGCTTTTCTGTAACAACAATGGCATCTTCAATGGTATAATTCTTCCAGATTTTCATGATGTTCTCTCTATTGGGGTTCTCTTCCATAGCATTTATAATCCTTTCCATAGAGTATCATGTGTAATGAGCCCTAAAGGTCCTTATGACTCCCAGATCTAGAGGTTGAATTAGAGACATTGTGTTTGGGGACAAGTAGACCACTATGATGACTTTGGTTTTGAACCCATGAGGTTCTGGTGGCTAAGGGCATTTTCCAATATCAAAAGAACTTTAAAAGGCAGTTCCTTATTGGCAAGGTACTTCCTAACTTAAGGAAGGAAACATCCATGGACCCAAACCAGAAAAAGGTTCTTGTTGTCCACCAGGCTTTTTTGTTGTACAATTAAAAGTCTGGCAGCTGGTGTTGATCTTTTCCTTTCAAGGGGTTAGCAGATTTACAGACAAGGGCAATCCTGACCAAAAACCCAGTTGCATTTGCATTAAACAGTAGCATTAGTCTATCCCTTCCTGCCTTAAATCTCGGTGTTCATTTCTCTTCTTTACTAATAAATGTCCTTGGTGGCTTTTATTTTCCAGGATAAGACACTTTCCTTTGCATTAAAACTCTGTTCAGGCAGATTGCCTTTCTCCTCCATGAGTGTCTTCATGGTGTCTGAGAACTCATCTGCTGCTTCTTGGTCAGTAAAGCTGCTTCTCCTACTATCTTTTTTTGATAAAGGCCAGCCTCTTTGTAAAATTATCAAACAATCCTTTGCTGGCATTAAACTCTTCAGTTTTAGGTCCTTCACCTGCTTTCTGCTTTAAGTTGTCATATAATGACTTCGTTCTTTCTTGAATCATATTAAAGTCTATAGGTATGTCTTTCTTGTAGTAATCCTGCACCCATATAAACGCTGCATTTCGAATGAAAGATGAGAAAAGTATTTTGTAAGAAGTGCAAGGTTTTCATGCCTACTGGCATAGCTGCAACAACAGCTTCAAAATGTCCTTCCTTCCTTCCTTCCTTCCTTCCTTCCTTCCTTCCTTCCTTCCTTCCTTCCTTCCAATAGTCCTTATGCTGGATTCATTTATCTTGAAATGGTGGCACCCACAACTGCAGACCTCAATCTATATACATGTCAAACAATTTAACTTTTTCTTGCAGTGTCGTGACTTTTCTTTACTTCTTGGAAGCACTTCCAGCATCACGAATGGAACTTTGTATGGGTCCCATTCAAGGTTTACAGTATTTCCCTCAAAACTATGAGAAATATACAAGGATTGTGAGAGGGCTCTTCTTACCATAACACATGCTTCACTGTAGAGAGGAACTGCTTACATGGAGATAATTCACATTACCTGACAGTTTAAGCAGATACTCACAACATTTATGCTCAGCAACAGGTGGCTATGAAATTGTTACAGTAATGTAATATAGTATGTACTACATACTGTTAATTTTATGCAGTGATGATTTAATACTGCATTTTTACATTTGTTTACATTTTACATGACTGCAAATGGCACATGTACTGTGTTTGTGCATGTGTTTTGATAAATTTTAAATTTTCATAATAAATCTGTGCATATTTTATGGTAGTAAATGATAAAACAGACTAGTGTCTACATATATCTTATGCGTTCATGATACACCTAACTTTCTCTTAATCTTTTTTTGCTACTTCTAGGCTATGCAGTTTGTCTGCAAGTTTTTTCAAATTATAGCAAATCTCCACAAAATTCTTTCAATATATTTATTTTAAAAATTTCCATGTAAGTGGACCCATACAGTTAAAATTCATGTTGTTCAAGGATCAACTGTACTGTATATGTATTTCACCAAATAGGTATTCTGTTCCTTAAGATTCCAGCGATACGACATTTAGAGTTTTTGTTCTTATTTCTGTCCCTGAGTTTCTGTTGTTTTGTTGTATTAACATTTCATGGAAAAAGCTAGATGGAATGAGGAAAGGATACAAACTTTTCCTGGAGTGGTCACTACCGGCACGTTTTCTCACATCTTCAATGAACAGAAAATCCCTAATCTTTAAAGCTGTGATAATAGAAAATTGTGAAGAAGATTATCATGAGAAGCATGGAGAAAATTATGTAAATCTGGTATAAAAACTTCCTTCACCTGCCTTTTAACTTGAAGTGTCAAATAATGACTTTGTTCTTTCTTGACTCATATTAAAGTTTATAGGTATCCCTTTCTTGTAGCAATCCTGTACCCACATAAATGTTACACTTTCAATGCAGGATGAAAAAAGTATTTTGCAAAAAGTGCAAGGTTTCCACGCCTACTGACATAGCTGCAATGACAGCTTCACAAATGTTTTTTTTCTTTTATTTTGGAAAGCACTTCCAGCGTCATGAGTGGAACTTTGTCTGAGTCCCATGGTGTTATTCGAGGTTTATGGTATTGCATTCAACACAATGAGAAAGGTGGTGGAAGAGAGGTCCATGTGTGCCAGTCTAAATAAGAACGTTATACAAAAAATCCTAAACACTGTACAGAAAGTGGAATTTTAAAAAGTTGTATTTCAAAACCAAGTTAGGGTTGTCCCAGAAATGTAAAGATAGTTCATAAACAGGCAACTTGTTAATGTAGTTCTTAGAATAGAGGGGAAAATCCACAGGATCACAGAGGTAATTTCCCAGAATGAATTTCATAAAGTGCAACATCTATTTTTGGTTATAGTATTATCAAATCCAGTAATAGAGAAAAAAAAATCCTTCATCTCATAAAGAATATTTATTAGAAAACAGCACAAGACAATAATGAAACAGATCTAGCACTTTCATTAAGGCTTGGGGAAAAAAGACCAAAATACTGACTGGCTGCTCTGCTAATTTGCAACATCTTCTTGCAGATTCTGAAAATTTTATTGAGGCAAAAGTTAAATAAATTGTATAAATATAAGAAGAAGGAAATACAATTGTAATTGTTTGGTAGAATATACCAATGAAGCCATCTGAGTTGGGGTTTTTCTTTGTGGGTATTTTAAAATTATAATTCCACTTTTTTACTTGTTATAGATCTATTCAGATGTTATATTTTACCTTGAGTCAGCTTTGGTAGTTGTCTTTTTTGTAATTTGTTAACTTAATCTAAATTATCTCTTTTATTGATACCCAATTGTTGATAGCATCCCTTATAAAGCAGAGGCAACTATATATATTAGAATAGAGTAAATAAAAACTGTCATTACAAACAAAGACGATCATTAGTTAATGATTAAAGGGTCAACTTAACAGGAAGATACAAGAGTGATAAAGATCTATACACCCAACATCAGAGCATGTAAATATATATATATTTTTAAAAAACACTGATCTGAAAGGAGAAACTGACACTAGTACAATAATAATAGGAGACTTTCATAACCGACTAACAATAATGGACAGGACATATAGGCAAAAATTCAGTAAGAAAACAGCTGACTTAAACAAATGGACCTAACAGACATGTATAAAACATGTCACCTTACAGCAGCAGAATACTATTCTTCTCAAGTAAACACAAAACGTTCTCTGGGATAGATCGTATGTTAGGTCATAAAACAAGCCTTAAAAATTTTAAGACCAGCTGGGCTCAGCCTGTAATCCTGTGCCTTGGGAGGCTGAGGTGAGTGGATTGCCTGAGCCCGGAGTTCGGGACCCACCTGGGCAACTTGGCGAGACTTCATCTCTACAATAAATCAAAAATTGGCTGGGTGTGGTAGCGCGTGTCTGTAGTTCCAGCTACTTGGAAGGCTGAAGCGGAAGGATCGCCAGGGCCCAGCAGGTCAAGACTGCGGTTGCTGGGAGTGGCCACTGCACTCCAGTCTGGGTGACAGAGTGAGACTCCAACTCAAAAAAAAAAAAAATTTTAAGACTGAAATCACATCAAGTATCTTCTCTGACCACAGTAAAATGGAGATAGAAAACAATAACAAAAATAAAACAAGAGAACTCACGAATATGTGGGAATTAAACAACACAGTTTGGAACAATTTTTGGGTAAAACAGAAAATTAAAAGGGAATTTAAAAAATAACTTCAGACAAATGAAAATACAACTTACCAATGTTTATGGGATGCAAAAGAAAATAGTACTAAAAGGCAAGTATATAGTGTTAAATGCCTCCACTTAAAGAAGGAAGATCTCAAATAATATAACTTAACACCTCCAAGGGGGGAAAAAAAAACAAAAATGAAGTTGGCAGAAGGTGGGAAATAATATAGACTGGAGCAGAAATAAATGAATTTAAAAGTAGGAAAAAAGAAATGACACTAAGAGGGTTTTAAAAAAACAACAACAAAATGAACAAACTCTTATCTGAACTAAAAAAAAAAAGAAGACTCAAATAAGATCAGAAATAAAAGAGGACAAGACAGTTCTCTGAGTGGTCTTCAACCAACTTAGTTCATCCCTCAGCTTTCCATCCCTGCTTTTCCTGCTCATATTCTCAAAGACAACTATAGAATGTGCTAGGAAAGCGGTATTTTGGAGATAAGGGGAGACTGGCCACAACAGCCCAGGCTCTGTCTAGTACACTCTAGAAAGAGGATGTTCTTCAACACTAACACAGTGCATCACATTCCCTGGGCAGCCTGTTTTTCAGGGTTCCTCATCTGTCGGACAAGGTGGGATATATTCAGGTGAGACCCCATCCATCTTGGGTAGCCTTCCTGAGCCTTGGGGGATTGGCTTACAGTGAATCTCAGGCTTTGGTTGTATTCTGCTGCCTATCTGCAAGTATAAACACATTTCATGTAATTTGTTTTGTTTGTGGGTGTTCTGCCTCACTAGACTCAGAAAAGTTGGTAACCAGTGCACGGCAAACCTGCTTCACAAAGAGGAAACATTATAATAGATGATCCAGAAATAAAAAGGATCACAAGGGACTATTAAGAACAATTATACACTAACAAATTTGATAACTTGGAAGAAATGTATAAATTTATAGATACATACACTCTTCCAAGACTGAGTCAAGATGAAATAAGAGGCCTGAAAAAAAATCAAATAAGATTGCATCAATAATCAAGCACTTTCCAGCAAAAGATAGCCCAGGACCAGATGACTTAAAAGGTGAATTCTACCAAACATTCAAAGAAGAATTAATACCAACACTTCTTAAACAGTTCCAAAAACTAGAAGTAGAGGGAATACTCCCAAACTTATTTGATGAGAACAGCATCACCCTGATTCCAAAGGCAGACAAAGACAGCAAAGGAAAATAAAACACAAACTAAAAATAATGGATGAACATAGATGCAAAAATTCTCAACAAAATACTAGCATAACCAAATTCAATAGCAGGTTAAAGAATCATATACCACAATCAAGTGAGATTTACTCCTGGGATGCAAGGATAGTTCGACATACAAAAATCAATCAATGTGATACACCATGCCAGAAGAATGAAAGACAAAAAACACATGATATCTTGATAGGTGCAGCAAAAGCATTTGACAAAATTAAACAACTCTGTGTGATTAAAAACTCTCAATAAAATAGGTAGAGAAGGAACTTACCTCAAAACAATAAAAGTCATATATATTAAAAATTCACTGCTAACATCATCAATGGAGAAAAACCCAAAGCTTTTCTTCTAAGATCCAGAACAATGCAAGGATGCTCACTCTCCCCACTGCTATTCAGTATAGTACTAGAAGTCCTAACCAGAAAAACCAGACAATAAAAAGAAATAAAAGACATCCAACTTGAAAAAAAAGAAGAAAATTATCTGTTTGTAGATGACACAATCATATATGCAGCAAACTCTAAAGACTTCACAGAAAACCTGTTAAAACTAACAAATGAATTCAATCAAATTGCAAGATACAAAATCAATACAAAAATCAATGGCCTTTCCATAAACCAACAAAAAACTATCCAAAAGGGAAATTAAGAAAACAGTTCCATTTACATAAGAAACAATAACAAAATACTTAAGGAATTAACTTAACCAAAGAGGTGAAATATATGTACACTGAAAATTATAAAATACTGATAAAGAAATTTTCATACAAGAAAGATATCACATGTTCATGAATTGGAAGAATTAATAATACCAAAATACCCATACTACCCAAAGTTATCTACAGATTCAATATAATCCCTATGAAAACACTAGTGGCTTTTTGTACAGAAATAGAAAAAAAATCCTAAAATTCATATGGAACCACAAAAGACCTCAAATGTCCAAACTAATCTTGAGCAAAAAGAACAAAGCTTGAGGCATTACACTTCCTGATTTCAAATTATATTACAAAGTTAGAGTAATCAAAACAGTATGATATTGCCATAAAAACAGACTTATAGACAGAACAGAGAACCCAGAAATAACTCCCTGCATTTACAGTCAACTTATCTTTGACAAGGGTGTTACAAACACCCTTGGATAGTCTCTTCAGCAAATGGTATTGGTTAAACTGGATATGCACATACCAAAAAATAAAACTGGACCCTGTCTCACAACATACTAAAAAATCAGCTCAAAATGGATTAAAGACTTAAATGAAAAACTTGAAACTATAAGGCTCCCATAAGGGAAAAACCATCTTGATAAATTTTGATATGACACCAAAACTACAAGCAACAAGAGCAAAACACAGCAAACAGGCTTGCAGCAAGCTAAAAAGCTTTTGCACAGAAAAGAAAACAAAATGAAAGTCAAACTACAGAATGGGAAAAAATATTTGCAAACACATTTAATGGAATATTCCTCAGCCATAAAAAAGAAGGAAATCTTGCCATCTGTGACACAGTTGGGGATGGAGGACATTATGCTAAGTATAATAAGCAAGACATAGAAATAGAAATGCTGTTTGATCTTGGTCAGGCTTGATGGCTCACACCTATAATCCCAGCACTTTGGGAGGCTGAGGCAGGAGGACTGCTTAAGGCCAGGAGCTACAGATCAGTCTGGGCAACAAAGTGAGATCCCTTCTCTACAAAAAAATAGAAAAACTAGCCAGATATGGTGATGTGCACCTGCTGTCCCAGCTACTCGGGAGGCTGAGGTAGAAGGATCATCTGAGCCCAGGAATTTGAGGTTGCAGAGAACCATGATTGTGCTATACTGCACTCAGGCCTGGGTGACAGAGTTAGATTCTGACTTGAAAAAAGAAAAAAGAAAAGAAACATTGTCTGATCTCACTTATCCATGAAACTCACAGAAACTCATAGAAAGCAGAGAGTAAGAGGGTAGTTATCAGGGGCTGGGATGCCGGAACAGGGTGAACTGAATCAAAGAGTACAAAGTTTTAATTATGCAAAATGAAAACTTCTAGAGATCTAACATGCAGCATAGCAAATATAGTTTAAAATATCACACGCATTATATACTTCAAATTTGCTAAGATGATAGATCTTAAACCTCACCAACACAAACACATACACACACAAATGATAATCTCTAGGTAACAGATATACTAATGAGTTGAAACAGGGTGGTTATTTCACAATGGTGTATATCAAAACATCAAGTTGTATATCTCATTATATATAATTTTATGTGGCAATATAATATCATAATAAATCTGTTAAAAAAAATAAAGTGAACCCTTAGAGAGCATATAGTCGGAACTTTTTGAATACATTCCGCCAATCTACCATCTATTGGTAATTTAATCCTTCTATATTTACTGTAAACTGCTAAGTAGGAAATTTGTTTCTCTCTCCTTTTTTTTTGAGTCACTCTGTCACCTAGGCTGGAGGGTAGTATCCTGATCACAGCTAACCACAGTCTTGACTTCCTGGGTTCAGGTGATTCCCCCCACCTCAGTCTCCCAATTTGCTGGGCCTACAAACATGCATCACCACACCTGGCTAATGTCTGAATTATTATTCTGTACGGTCAGGGTCCCACTATGCTGCCCAGGTTGGTCTTGAATTCCTGGGCTCAAGCAAGTCTCCCAAACTACTGGAATTAGAAGTGTGAGTCACATTGCACCTGGTATATCTCTCATTTTTACTGTTTGTTTTCTATACATCTTATGTGTGTTTCCTCTCTCTATTCCTTCCTAATTGCCTTCTTTTGTATTAAGTGAATATTTTCTGGTGTAACATTTAATTCCTTTTAAATTATAATTGTGAGTGATTTTTATATGGGTTATTTTAGAATTTATGATATACATGTTAAACCATTAGAATCTATGTCTAATTTATACTTTCAGTAAGATACAGAAATTATCCTCCTTATTTAGCTTTCTCCCACCTTCCTTTTGGTACTATTATTGTTATGCATATTACATGTCATAAGTCCAAGAGTAGTATAATAATTACTGTCTTTTGCAATCTTATATGCTTTAAATAATATGAAGAAAAAATTTAAGCCTTATATATGAAATTTTTATGCTTAGTCCTCTTCATTACTTCCTGTGGATTCAAGTTACCATCTGATAACATTTTCTTATTCCCAAAAAGCTACATTCCCATCTCTTCTTTTGTTCTTTTATTTTCTAATATATTTCTATATGTTATAGGCTCCGATATATACTTTATATAAAATGTTTTATTTATTTAAAAATGAGGTAAGAGGCTGGGCTTGGTGGCTCAGCCTGTAGTCCCAGCACTTTGGGAGGCCAAGGGGAGTGGATTGCCTGAACCCGTGGGTTTGAGGTCAGCCCGGGCAACTTGGCGAGACCGCATCTCTACAATAAAAAAAAAAAATTAGCCAGGCACGGCAGCACATGCCTGTAGTTCCAGCTACTTAGAAGGCTGAGGAGGATCGCCAGAGCCCAGCAAGTTGACGCTGGGGTGGCTGTGAGTGTGCCACTGCACTCTAGCCTGGGCAGCGGAGTGAGACTCCAACTCAAAAAAAAAAAAAGTTAAAAAACATAAAAATGAGCTAAGAAAGGAAATTTCTAATTACAATATGTGTATCCAAATTTATAATGTGCATATACATATAAATAAAACGACATACTGAATTACTTTTATCAATGTTCTTTGTCTTTTCTTATCAATTAGAATTATTATCTGGTGTCACTTTTGACCTGAAGAAATTTCTTCAACATTTCTTATGATGCAAGTTTACTTTTTTATTTTTCCTGGAATTAGGTGCCTTGGTTGATTTCTCAGCATTTAAATATGCCATCTTATTGTCTACTCTCTGCCATTGTGTCTGATGAAAACTCAGCTGTTAATTTGATTGTAAACTGTTTTTCTTTTGCTACTTTCATGATTTTCTCTTACTTCAATATTTTGATATTTTGGATATGATTGTGACTGAGTGTGGATTTTTTTTTTTTTTGCATTTACCCTAGTTTTAGCTGAACTTGGATTTTTAGATTAATATTTTTCATCAAGTATTAAAAAATATTTTTTATGCTACTTCTCTCCTTCTACTTTTGGTAAGCGCATTTGGTGTACCTAATGATATCTGACATTTCTCCAAGGTTACTTTTTGTTTTCTTCATTCTTTTTTATTTTTTTCAGACGACAAACTCTTTATTCTTCTCCAAGTTACCCAATTCTGTCAGCTGAAAACTACTTTTGTGCCTCTCATGAATTTTTCATTTTGGTCTTTATATTTTTCAACTCCAGAATTCCCATTTGTTTATTTTTTTTGTAATTTCGATCTCCTTATTCATGTTCTCTATTTGGTGAATCACTGTCATCATCCCATCCTTTAATTCTTTCTACACTAACTTTAGACTTAATTTGCTGATATTCACAAAATAACTTACTAGGATTTTATTGAGAATGTATTCAATAGCCAGGCATGATGGAGGATTGTCTGAGCCCAGGAGTTCAAGACCAGCCTGAGAAACTTGGTGAGACCTCATCTCTACAATACAATAAAAAAAATTAGCTGGGCATGGTGGTGCACACCTATAGTCCCAGCTACTGAGAAGGCTGAGGAGGCGGGATGGCCTGAGCCCAGCAGGTAGAGGCTGCAGTAGCAACAGAGAGACTTTAATACACACACACTATTGAATAAATTGATCAAGTTGGGAAGAATTAAACCATAACAATATTGAGTCTATGAACATAGGCTATCTCTCCATTTATTTAGATCTTCCTTGATTTCTATTATCAGAGGTTTGTAGTTTTCCTCATATAGATATTCTGTATACTACATTAGAATTATACTAATGTGCTTTTCTTTGGTTGTAATGCAAAGGGTGTTGTTTTTAATTTCCGATTCCAATTGTTTATTGCTGGTGTATAGGAAAGCAATTGGTATTTATATATTAACATTTACCCCACAACCTTGCTATAAATGCCTATTTGTTCTAGTTTTTAAAATGGATTCTTTGGAGTTTTCTATAGTCATGTCATCTGTAAACAAAGACAGTCTTATTTCTTCCTTTCTTTTCTTATTGCATTAGTTAGATATTTCTGTATGTTACAAGGAAGTGGTGAGAGGGGAAATTCATGCATTGTTCCTGACCTTACTGAGAAAAGCATCCAGTTACTCACTGTTAAGTATAATGTTGGCTGGAGATGTTTTTGTAGAGGCTTATCAAACTAAGGAAGTTCTTCTCCATTCCTAGTTTGCTGAAAGTTTTTATTATTAATGATTGTTGGATTTTTCTCAAATGCTTTTTCTCATCTATTGTATGATCATGTGATTTTTAAAATTTAGCCTGTTCATGTGACAGATTATAGTGCTTTTTGAATGTTGATCAAACTTTGTAAACCAGAAATAAATCTTATTTGTTAATTTGTTTTAACATAGTAACTATTTCACTGTACATGTGCATCTTGAAACATGTTGTATACCTTAAAACATATATATTTAAAAATTTAAATTTTTAATTAAAAATTAAAATTTATTTTAAATTTTAAGAATCTCAATTTGTCATGGTATATTACTTTTATATTTTGTTGGATTTAATTCACTAATATTTTGTGAATTTTTGTATCGATATTCAAGAGAGATATTGGTCTATAGTTTTCCTTTCTTGCAATGTCAACATTTGCTTTTGGTATTAGGGTAGGGCCTCAGAATAGTTTAGAAAATGTTTCCTTTGCTTCTATCTTCTGGAAGAGTTGTAGAGAATTGGTATAATTTCTTCTTTAGATGTTTGGTAAAACTCACCAGTGAGCCCATCTGGACCAATGGCTTTTGTTTTGGAAGGTCAGCAATTATTGATTCCATTTCTTTAATGAATATGCACCTATTCAGATTATTTGTTTTCCTTGGTGTGAGTTTCGACAGATTGTATCTTTCAAGTAATTGATCCACTAAATCTAGGTCATCAAATTTGTGGGTACAGACTTGTTAACATTCCTTTACTCTCCTCTTAATGTCTATGGGTAGTCCCATCTTTTTTATTTCTGATATTAGTAATTTATATCTTCTCTCCTTTTTTTTTTTTTTTTTTGAGTTGGAGTCTCACTGTCACCCAGACTGGACCCGCTGGGCTCTGGCGATCCTTCCACCTCTGCCTTCCGAGTAGCCAGAATTACAGGTGTGCGCTACCTGATTTTTTTTTTTTTTTTTTTTTTTATTGTAGAGATGAGGTCTCACCAAGTTGCCCAGGCGGGTCTCGAGCCCGTGGGCTCAGGTAATCCACTCACCTTGGCCTCCCAAAGCACGGGATTACAGGCTGAGCCACCGAGCCCAGCTTGTATCTTCTCTCTTAGTCTGGCTAGAGGTTTATCAATTTTATTTTATTTATTTATTTTTAGTTGGGGTCTCACTCTGTAAATCAGGGTGGAGTGCCATGACACAATCACGGCTCACCACAGCCTCAACTTCCTGGGATCATCCTTCCATCTCAGCCTCCCATGTAGCTGGGTCTGCAGGTGCATGCCACCAAGTCTAATTTTTAATTTTTTTTTTTTTGTAGAGATGAGATTTTGCTATGTTGTCTAGGCTGGTCTTGAACTCCTGGGCTGAAGCAATCATCCTGTCTCAGTCTCCCAAACTGTTGGGATTACAGGCATGAGCCATGACAGTCAGCCAATTTTTACTTATCTCTTGAAAGAACCAGCTTTTAGTTTTAGTTTCTCTACTGAATTTCCTGATTAATTTCTGCTAATTTTTATTATTTATCTCCTACTGCTTTCTTTGAATTTGCTCTTCTTTTTCTAGTTTTCCAAGGTAGAAGCTTAGATTAATAATCAAAATGTTTTCTTTTTAGGGGCAGGAATAATGTGGTTCATGCCTATAAAACCAGCTGCTTGGGAGACTGAGGCAGGAAGATCGCTTGAGGCCAGGAGTGTCAGATCAGTCTGGGTAACATAGTGAGTCATCTCTAAAAGCTTTTAAAAAACTAGTCAGGCATAGTGGCATGTGGCTATAGATAGTCCCAGTTACTCAGGAGGCTGAGGCAGGATGATCACTTGAGGTCAAGGATTTTGAGGCTGCAGTGAGCTATGGTTGCAGCACTGTACTCCAATCTAGGTGACGGAGCAAGACCCCCTCTTTTAAAAAATTTATCTTATACACATTCAACTTTATTATTTCCTTCAAAGCACCTCTTTTGCTGCATCCAACAAATTTTGGTAAGTTGTATTCTCAATTTCATTTAGTGCACAATATTTTAAATTTCTCTTTAACTTATTTTTTCACCCATTAGTGTTGCTTAATCTACAAGTATTTGGAAATTTCTTAGCTATCTTTCTGCCACTGGTTTCTAGTTGAGCTCCATTGTGATTTGAGGGCATGTTGCATATGAATTCTATCTTTTAAATTTGTTAAGGTGTGCTTGATGGCTATTTATCTTGGTGAATGTTGTATGAGTTTGAGCATAATGTGTTTTCCTACCCAATGCTGGCTCCAGTGATAGTTGCCAGGCAGACACTCCTTCAGGTATACTGTGATTCTCTGTATCTGCTTATGTCTCTAGTTTTCAGGGTGGTCATTGTCCTGTGATTTCAATTCTGATGGATCAAAGAGTTGATTTTTTGTTTTTCAGTTTCTTTGTTCGGAATTACAACTTTCAAGCTTTTTACATGTCGGAGAACCAGAAAGCCCTTATGTTGCTTTTAAAGAAGCTTCTAATTTTCCAGACTGGTTGTACCGTTTTACATGATACTAGCAATGTATGAGGTTCAGTTTTTTCACATATTTGCCAGAATTTGGTACTGTCATTATTTTTTATTTTAGTTGTTCTAATAGATATGTAGTGGTATCTCATGATCTAAACTTGCATTTCCCTAATGGCTAGTGATGTCATTCTTTTCATGTGCTTATTTACCATTAGTATATCCTCTTCAGTGAAATGTGTCCACATTTTGTGCCCATTTTCTAATTAAAAACATTTTTAATGAGTTTTCAAAGTTCTTTAAATGATTTACAAATATTTTCTCTTAGCCTGTAGGTTTTTGGGCTAAACAAGGTCTTTGGCAAGCAAAAGTCTTTAACTTTGATGAGGTCAATTTGTCATTTTTCTTTCATGAATCTCTTTTGTAAGAACTATTCACTACCGGGCTTGGTGGCTTAGCCTGTAATCCCAGCACTTTGGGAGGCCGAGGCAAGTGGATTGCCTGAGCCCGCGGGTTCAAGACCAGCCATGGCAACTTGGCAAGACTTTTTTCTCTATAATAAATCAAAAATTAACTGGGCATGGTAGTGCACACCTGTGGTTCCAGTTACTTGGAAGGCTGAGGTGGAAGGATCACTGGAGGCCAGCAGGTTGATGCTGAGGTGGTCATGAGTGTGCCACTGCATCCCAGCCTGGAAGACTGAGATTCCAACTAAAAAAAAAAAAAAGAACTATTCCTTAGGTTAAAGACTTTATCCTGTTTATTCCCTAAAAACTTTCTAGTTCTGTTTTACATTTAAATCAATTATCTAGGCCAGGTGTGGTGGCTCATCCAGCACTTTGGGAGGTCATAGTGGGAGGACAGCTTGAGCCCAAGAGTACAAGACCAGGCTGGGAAGCATAGTAAGACCTTATTACTACAAAAAATAAAAATGAAAAAATTAGCCAGGTGTGGTGGTGCATGCCTGTGGTCCCAGTTACTGGGGAGACTGAGTAAGGAAGGATCGCCTGGGCCCAGGAGGTCAAGGCTGCTGTGAGCCGAGTTTGTGCCACTGCACTCCAGCGGGGGAAACAGAGCGAGATTATTTCTTTTTCTTTTTTTGAGTTGGAGTCTCACTCTGTCACACAGGCTGGAGTGCAGTGGCACACTCCCGGCCACTACAGCCTCGACCTGCTGGGCTCCGGAGATCCTTCTGCCTCAGCCTTCCAAGTAGCTGGAACTACAGGTGTGTGCTACCACACCCAGCTAATTTTTTGATTTATTATAGAGATGAGGTCTCGCCAAGTTGCCCAGGGGGGTCTTGAACCCACAGACTCAGGCAATCCACTCACCTCAGCCTCCCAAAGTGTGGGATTACAGGCAGAGCTACCGAGCCCAGGTGAGATCTTGTTTCTAAATAAATAATAAGTAAAAATCAATCAATCCATGATTCATTTTTGAGTTACTATTTGTATAATGAGTGAGGTTTAGGTGGAAGGTTTTTTATTTTTGCCTATGAAATCCAGTTGCTCTCCCAGACAACTGTTTAATGAATCCTCTCTATCACAAATTATCACCAACAGATAATCCACCTAATGAACTTTTTTGCTAAAACCAACCTGCTGAAGAGTACTACTTTGATTGTAGGGAGAATTGAGAGGGGTTTATAATTTTATTATAATTATATTTCAACTGAGATTCTAGGCATCTAAGACTCATCAATAAAATACCAGAAAGAAGGCTAAACAAGGCAGCCCAAGATAGGGATGGGAAAAAAAAAAAAAAGAAAAAGAAAGAAAATGAGTTCAAAAAAACTAGCTTCCCTCGATTCTATCTTTTGCGTAGGGATCAGATCATAGGAAACACAAAGTTAAAAAAACAAGACAAACAAAACTAAAGGATGAATTTGCATGCAAATTATGCTAAGGCATACACCACAGCTTAATGTTTCGTGTCATCTGTGAGTTTCCTGTATACATCTGTGATATCTGCTTACAATCATGTACTACTTCATGATTTTTTTTCCCTAACTAGAAATAATATAATTGTCTTGACATGTTAATGGTATCAACATAATCATCAGATGATGCTCTGGAGACTGATTAGCATACTATGTGAGGTATTGTAAATAAAACTGAGACTCTGATCAGATTGTGTAACTATTCTTTTCCTAATAGGTTAGACATAAAATCACTGTCTGATTTTACTGTGAGAATCTGGATCCAGACATGCTATTCTCATTAGAAATCAGAAATCAGTTGAAGTATCACAATGATGCCCTCATGGCTAATGAAAAAAGAATATGTGGGTAGTTTGAGAGTGGACTACATAACACACTTTAGGAGCAGGATTTACATTTTTTATTGATAGGTATAAAATACATGTGGCCAACACTGTACTTTCATTTGCAAATAGAATTGCTAACAGGTATAAAGACCTATAATTCATTTTTTATCAAGATTATCTGCCATCAAACTGCCCATATCCAAGTTTCCACAGGCCTGACATTTTTCCACTAGATAAAAGTATGTAGTGGGAAGTCCATATGATAACTTTTTTCTTAAAAAAAAAAAAAAAAAAAAAAAAAGGAATCAGCATAGTCAGGTTGTCTTAGTGTTAAGGATTTCTGGATTTCTTCCTTGGAGGAGGTCAGGATCTTCCCAAGGCCTGGGTCCTCGAATATTCTTCCAGTCATCAAAAGTAGAGTCTTTTATTTTCTATAGAACCATAAAAAGTTAAAGTATGTTTATTAGCATAGGATCCCTGTGGCTTTGATTAGGACATTACTGAATGAATAAATGGGCAGAGATAATCCAACAGGCCCTTAATTACAACTGTAACAAATAAATCAACAATAGACCAAGAAAAAAAACTGAATAAATGTCATCTTTCTGAAGATTCAGAACTTTTGCTGTTTGTTGCAGATGTTAATTCCTGTATTTTCTACCATAACTGTAAGAATATTAAAGTAGAAAAGGAGTCCAGATGCCTTACTTTTGAGAGCACAAGGAAAGGGAAGAAGTCTAAATCTGATGAGTGATCTAACACGGCATAAACATGACTAAAAGGCTAGCACGGATGATGGTAGAAAATGAGAAGAACAAAGGTGGAGACCTTAAAGTCTTTTACAAGGAATAAGAAACCAAGATAATTTGCCTTGTACACAAAAAATGAGCCAAGGCTTAAGGATGAATAGATTTTTCCCACAGCTACCATGAGCAAAAATCCTTCTAGGGACTCCAAACTAATTTCAACTACATTTAAATCATCCTACATTCAGTCTGAAGAGTCTCTAAATCACAGGAATGAAAATAGGATAAAAGGGAGAAACATAAATGTTTCTTCACCCATTTCCTACTGACCACCACCTGACAGTAACTTTTATATATTCACTACTTTAATTGTTCTGGAATAATTGAGTTAAGACAGAAGACAGAGTTGGAGAGGACACAGGATAGCTTATTAAAGTCTTTAGAGCTCTCTGATGAAGGAAATATTCCATGTAGAATTCTGCAAAACATACAAAGTGGCAGAGATGGTGAAAATGGCATAAATTTACCATGACACTTGGATACTAAACATTATTCTTTTATTAACTAGCTGTATAACCTTTGGCAAGTGATTTAAACCATCTGGATATTAACTCTCTCATAAGTAACAATGAAAAGGCTGAATCAAATGATCTATAATGATTCTTCAGTTACCAAATTCTTAGTTTCTAAAATAAGTGGAAAGGAAATCTACTCCCAGACAAACTCTCCCTCTGGGCACACAGTTTGGAGACTGAGTACCAACAATTTAGAAGGGTTTAGGAAAAACCACAGCCATTACATAGCTACTCCCTTATAAAGCACAAAACCAAATTCAAGGTGATTAGCCAACAATTACACAGACAGCTAAAATGAAATCAACATGCTTCAGAATTTTTTCCAACGTATTATTCACAATGTCTACCTTTCAATAAAAAATGGACACACAAAGAAACATGAAGATTATGATCCAGTCAAAAAATGAACAAACTAAGAGTTGGAAAACATCCTCCCTCACCATATCCTATCTTACAACGTGCTATTAAACCCTTTGATTTTTGCTACTCAGATGGGTAAAAAATAACCTTAATTGATATTCCTATTATGATGCAATGAATATCTCTTCATATATTTAAAAATACTACTTTCTTTCCCTCTGAACTTTTTACACGCTTTGCCCATGTTCCCAATGACCAAATCAGTTGAACTTTTTCACATTGATCTATAGGTGGCCTTCATATTTAAATAAATTTGCCATAAGATAAACTATATTTTTAGATTTATCACTTAACTTGTGACTTTATATATTTTTTTAGTGGGAACTTTTGAATTTTTATGTTGGAACTTATTAATCTTCACTTATGTGAGTTCTGGGTTTTATATCACCTTTAAATAGGCTTCTATGATGTCAGACCACAGAAAAGACTTTTTTGGCCTGGTACTTCTAGTATCTTGTTTTTTATTTTTAAATTCTGGATCCATCTGGAATTTATGTGCAGTATATTAAGTATGGATCCATTTTTTTTTTTTGAGTCAGAGTTTCACTCTGTTGCCCAGGTTGGAGCACAATGGCAAGCTTATGGCCACCGCAGCCTTGTCCTGCTGGGTTCAGATGATCCTTCCACCTCAGCCTTCCAAGTAACAGGAACTACAGGTGTGTACCACCATGCCTGACTAATTTTTGGATTTATGGTAGAGACAAGGTAATCTTACCAAGTTGCCCAGGCTGGTCTTGAACCCCTGGACTCAGGCAATCCTCTCACCTATGCCTCCCAAAGTGCTGGGATTATCGGCATGAGCCACCACGCCTAGCTTTATTTTCTTTTCAAATGACTTATCAATTAACATATATTCAAGATGATTTTTTCATGTACTACTAATAATTTAAGTTTATTTTAAGGCAGATAAAACCAGTTATTGATTGTTTTAAGACACAGACTGTATTAACATACTGTACCTCATATTCTGACTCTAAAGATACTTTATTTGCTTTCAGTTTTTTTTCCAATTCAGGATCAATCTGTAGAAAAGAAAGAGGAGCCACAAGTTATTTAAGTCTGTTAGATTCAATTTTTAACTTTGACCA
This sequence comes from Carlito syrichta, assembly GCF_000164805.1. Classification (NCBI taxonomy): domain Eukaryota; kingdom Metazoa; phylum Chordata; class Mammalia; order Primates; family Tarsiidae; genus Carlito; species Carlito syrichta. The sequence continues at coordinate 98,863 of NW_007222451.1, read as the reverse complement.
AACACAAACACATATAAATTCTCCACTATCCACTCTAATCACATGATAACTAATATACTACTGCCACCAGTACTGCAACTAACAACAGCTAATATTAACTGATTACTTGTTATGTGCCAGGAATTCTGACATATATCATCTTGTTTAATCCTCATGAAACCTGTATTATTATTATCCTTAGTATTACAAGTAAGGAAAATGGGACACAGGAGTCTGAATAAAATGTGAAAGAGGCAGAACTTGGCTTTGAGCACTGGCCCTCTGCCTTTACATTCCACACTATTAAACACCAACCTAAATTATGTTACAGAGAAATTAAATACAAAATACTAATAAATATAATGCTGCACTTGAAAACAAAAAAGAAAACCTTCCATGGGCCAGAAATAAAGAGACATCGCCAATTAAAAAAGAAAAAAGTGGGCAAGCCCTTTGGGTCCCCTCCCACTGTGGGAGCTTTTCTATTCTCAAGAAAAAAAAAAAAAAAGAAGAGGGTGATGGCTGAAATTAATAAACAAACAACAACAACCAAAAAACCCAAATTAAATTAAATGGAATAGCTGAATAGTGAGTGACTGAACACAGCCTAAGGCCAAATTAGGAAACCAGAAGTATAACCATAATGTACGAGGAGATAAAGATGAGATGAATGGAAGAAAAAGTATATAATGAAAGATCTAAAAGTTTTAACACATATCTAACAGGGGTTCCAGAGTTAGGGAATGAAGAACAGGGAGGAAGGACAATAATGAAATACAAAAGACAAAGAATTCCCTACCACATAGAAAAGAATTGTCCTCAGACTGAAAGAACATAATAAAAAATAACCACAACAAAACAAAAAAATCTATTCCTAATCAAGGTGAAATAGACTAAGAAAAATAAAAGAGAAGTCACAAATAAGAGTATTTAGATGAAACAGGTATCAACAGCATAAATTCTACAGGCAATAAAGAGATAGTGGGCTAATATGAATCACAATTTAAAAATTTAGATAAAATGGACACATTCATTAAAAAAAAAAAAAAACTTTCCAAAACTGACAAAGGAAGGATAGACAACTGGAATAGTTTTACCACCACTAAAGAACAGAATCTGTAACTAATAACTTCACATAAAGAAAACTCTAGGTTAAGATGGCTTTACCAAGGAAGAAATAATGCCAATGTAATAAAAAAGTCTTTATAAGTTATGTGGTAAGTATAACTAAGATATCAAGTTTCAAAAGATAATAAAGAAAAATAACAGGCCAATTTCACATGAACAGAAAAGCAGAATTCCTAAATAAAATACTACAAAAAGAACTCAGGGCTGAGTGTGGTGACTCATGACCATAACCCCAGCATTTTGAGAGTCCAAGGTGGGAGAACTGCTTGAGCCCAGGGGTTCAAGACCATTCTAGACAACATAGAAAGATCTACAAAAAAAAAAAAAAATAGCTGGGCATGGTGGCTACTTGTGAGGCTGAGGCAGAAGGATCACCTGAGCTCAGGAGGCCGAGGCTGTGATAAGCCATGATCATACTATTATACTCCTCCATCTAGTCTGAGTGACAGAGGAAGATCCTGACTAAAAAAAAAAAAAAAAAAAAAAAAAATCAGCCACATACCAGAAAGATAGCACACCATAATTAAGTTGAACATAGTCCAGAAATGCAAAGTTAATTTGAAAACCACAATGTAAGTGCAAACAAACTAATTTAACAGAACAGAAGCCTGAAGCAGACTTCCACTAACATGAACACTTGACTTATGACAAAATAGGCACAGAAAAACATAAAGGAAAAAAGGCTACTATCAGTAAATGGTGCTTGGACAACTTATCTGTACTAGAGAACATAATCCTCACACTATATACACAACATAAATAAAATAGGCCAGGCACAGTGGCTCACGCCTGTTCCAGCACTTTGGGAGGCCGAGGTGGGAGGACTATGTGAGTCCAGGAGTTAGAGAGCAGCCTGGGTGACACAGACTTTGTCTCTACAACAAACAAACAAAATTAGCCAGGCGTGATGGGTATTGCCTGTAATCCCAGCTACTCAAGAGATGCAAGGATTGCCTGAGCCCAGGTTGAGGCTGTGGTGAGCTATAATATTGTACCACTGCACTCTAGCCTGTGTAAGACCCTAACTGGAAAAAAAAAGAAAAAACATATAATTGTATTTATAAAAAATTGGGAAAAAACCCAATTCCTGATAGAATGTAGAGCCAAAGGTAAAACCATTTTCAGTAATTAGTATAGAAAAATATTTGTATTTTGGAGTATTGAAAATTTTTCTTAAAAGAAAAAGGTAATCATAAAGCAAATGAGGAATAAATTGGACTACATTACACTTAAGCAAATTTGTTCATCAAAAGATACCATTAAGCAAGTGAAGATGGTTTTCTTAGCTTTGGCCCCTTCCCTTACCTTGGAGATGAATCTCCTCTCTCTCTCTCTCTCTCTAATTTACTTTCTATATAAACTATACTTTCCCACCAAAAAAAAAAAAGAAAGAAAGAAAGAGAAGACAAAAAGATTTAAAATCTGTCATTGCATAAAGGACTCATAAAAATTAGTGACACAAGCCGGGCTCAGTGGCTCAGCCTGTAATCCCGCGCCTTGGGAGGCTGAGGTGAGTAGACTGCCTGAGCCCGCGGGTTTGAGACCTGCCTGGGCAACTTGGTGAGACCTCATCTCTACAATAAATCAAAAAATTAGCTGGGCGTGGTAGCGTGCACCTGTAATTCCAGCTACTTGGAAGGCTGAGGCAGAAGGATCGCTGGAGCCCAGCAGGTCGAGGCTGTGGTGGCAGGGAGTGGCCACTGCACTCCAGTCTGGGCGACAGAGTGAGACTCCAACTCAAAAAAAAAAAATTAGTGACAAAAAGACCAACAATTCAGTAGAAAAAATGGGCAAGAGATCTGGACACATCATAAAAAAGGATATACAAACTAGAAAAGAAAAATGGCCAATAGACATATATCAACTTCATTAGTCACCATGGAAACTTTAAATTCACTACATAGTTGCATAACAATTCATAACTTACCACCAGAATGACTTAAAAAAAAAAAAAATTAGGCCAGGCACAGTGGCTCACACCTGTAATCCCAGCACTTTGGGAGGCTGAGATGGGAAGGACTGTTGAGTCCAGGAGCACGAGACCAGCCTGAGCAATAGAGACCTCATCTCTACAAAAAAATTGAAAAATAAAATAAAAATTGTATTACCAATATTACTTAGAAAATGAAAAAAACAAAACAAAACAAAACTGACAATACTAAGTATTTGGAGTCCTGGGAACAATCAATTACTGATAACAGTATACAGACTGATAAATCATTCTGAAAAAGTTTGTAATTATCAAATAAAGTTGAAGATAATACACATACCCTCAAATCTAGCAATTCATTTTTGAACATGTACAAAGAAAATTATACAAGCATGTTCAGGCTGTCATCAAGATGGCAGAATAAAAGGTAACCTGCTCATATCTATTTGTCTACAGCAATAAGAATTATGTACCTATCCATAGTCAAAATTCTCTGTAGGAGCCTCAGGATTCAGGTAGGAGTTTGTGAAATCCTGGTGGAACCCAAGACCTACAGCGTCAGTCACTTTGACTGCAAACTGACACCCAGGTGGATAATCCACTGAGCTTGCTTCTGGGTTTAAGCCCAGAAATAGCCCAATCTCCCAAAGGGTTTCGCTAGAGTTTCATCTGGCCTTCAGTCTGCAATGAAAACCACCTGCCAAGAGGTCCAGGAGGAATTGTGCACACAGTGCCTTGGAATACAGGCTTGCCTGCCCAATGACATTGGTCTTGGCAGTGAACCTGAACATGATTCTGTGGCTCTGCTCCAGCATTCAACTGAGGTCCCAGTGACTCTGCTCCAGCCTTTCAGCTGAGATCCCAGCTCAGAGCTGTTTGCACAAAGGCCCAGAGGGAGACTCACCCATATCTTGCAGCCTGAGTCTCCCTGATGGCTTGCCAGCCTCCTCCCACAGCAGATCCAAGAAAGCCCAGTCTCAGCTCCAGCCCCACTTGCTGCAGTCGAGAAACTATCCTGTCTGTGTAGGATCCTTCTGTGAGATGAATGTCCCTGTGAGCCAACAAGACCAAGGTCTTCAGCCTCCACCTCACAGCAGATCCAGAGGTGACCTAGTCTCAGCTCTGGCCGCTTCTACTTCAGTTGGAGAAACATCCTCTATGCCAGATGTTGCTGGGCAACATATACTCCTCTGAACTAAGACTGGGATCTCCAGCCTCTGTCCCTCAGGAGATCCCAAGGGAGTTCTGTCTCAGTTCCAACCCTGTCTGCTACAATTAAAGAACTATCCTGTCTGCAGGAACCTGCTGGAAGACATGTGCACATCTGAACCAATATGACAGGCATGCCAGTCTCTATGTCACAGTAGACCCCAAGGGGGCCCAGTCTTAGCTCCAGCCCCTCCTACTGCAGTAGGAAAACTATCCTATCCGTGCAGGAACTTGCTGTATGATTCACACTCCTCTGAGCTGAGATCAGGCTCTCTAGCCGCTGCCCTACAGCAGATACCAAGGGAACCCAGTCTCAGCTCCAGCCCCTCCTTGCCGCAGTAGAATTACCTACCCTACATTGGTGCAGGGACCTGCTAGGTGACACTTGCTTGTCTGAGGCAATGAGAAGGGCCCACCACCATCCCTATAACAGATCCTGAAGGGGCACAGTCTCAACCCCATTCCACCTGTGCAGAAATCTGCTGGGAGGCACACCCATCTGAGGCACTGAAACAGTCTTCTGGACTCAGGACCCTGGCCAGCATTACGACATAGCTCCAGTACACGCCTTGGGTCCTCCCCATGTCAAAAAGCCACAACCTCAAGGCCTCACAAGACTTGTGGCAAACCTCAGCGGCCTCACAAGACTTGTGGCAAACCTGGGCTTGGAGCATCTCTAATGTTGAAATGGCTTAAGTGGTCACAGTCTCAGGGAACATAACAGTCAGTGTATTTAGAATCCCAGTGTATTTAGAAGGACATCTTAAGAAGGACAAGCATAAACAAAGCCAGACTGCAAAGACCAAAATAAATACTGAATCCCTCAATGCACTGACATAGTCACATTTTCTCAAGCATCAAAAACATTCAGGGAACTATGACCTCACCAAACAGACAAAAAAAGTGACAGACATGCAGGAGAGATGAAAGACTCTCAGAAAAACAAAACTAGAGCAAATTTATTGCTACCAGACCTGTCCTGAAACACATGCTAAAGAGACTCTGTCAAATCAAAAGAACTTTAATTATACTAATAATGTAATCATGGTGTATAAACCATTTTTATCTTTAGATAGAAGACTAAAACACAAAACTATGAAAAAAAATAAAAGCTACAACATTTTGCTAAGAGATAGGTAATATAAAAATGTTGTGACATCAAAAATTCAAAATATGGGGGAGAGGGAGTTAATATGTATAGATTTTAATCTTGGATTATTTTTTATTGCAATCAAAGTTAAGTTGGTATCAGTTTAGTAGGTTCTTATAGGATGCTTTTTGTAAGCCTCATGAAAACTACAAAACAAAAATCTATAATAGACACAAGAAAAATAAAAAGCAATGAATTAAAACATACTACCAGAGAAAATCACTTAATTGCATAAAAAGTAAGAAAGGAAGAAGAGAGGAGTTACATAACTGGAAAACAAATAACAAAATGGCAATAGTAAAGCCTTACCTATCAATAATAACACTGAATATAAATGGACTAAATTCTCCAATTAGAAGACATAGAGTGGGTTGTGCACAGTGGCTCATATCTGTAATCCCAGCACTTTGGGAGGCAGAGGCAAGAGGATTGCCTGCTCAGGTGTTTGAGACTAGCCTAGGCAATTTGGCAAGACCTTGTCTCTACAATAATTCAAAAAATTAGCTGGGTATAGTGGTGTGCACCTGTGGGTTCCAGCTACTTCGAAGGCGGAGGAAGAAGAACTGCCTGAGCCCAGCATATGGAGGGTGTGGTGGCCATGAGTGTGCCACTGCACTCCAGTCTGGGTGGCAGAGTAAGACTCCGACTCAAGGAAAAAAAAAAAAGATACAGAGTGGCTGAATGAATTAAAAAGCAAGATCCAACTCTACGCCACCTACAAGAAACTCACTATAAAGCTGCACATAGACTGAAAGTGAAGAAATGGAAAAAATTTCCATGCAAATGGAAATCAAAAGAGAGCAGGGGTAGCTCTACTTATAGCAGATAAAATAAACTTTAAAACTGTAAAAAGAAAAAAGGTCATTATATAATGATAAAAGGTGTCAATTTAGTAAGAGGATATAAAAATAGCAATATATATGCACCCAACCTGGAGCACCAAAATATATAAAGCAAATGTTAATAGATCTAAAGGGAGAGAGAAACTGCAATACAATGATATGAGGAGATTTCAACATCACACTTTCAGCAATATACAGATTAGGAATCAAATCATCAAAGAGACACTGGAGTTATACTATACTCCATCAGGGGTCCTCAGACTTTTAAAACAGGGGGCCAGTTCACTGTCTCTCAGACCGTTGGAGGGGTGGACTATAGTTTAAAAAAAAAAACTATGAACAAATTCCTTTTTTTTTTAACTATAGTCCGCCCCTCCAACGGTCTGAGGGACAGTGAACTGGCCCCCTGTTTTAAAAGTCTGAGGACCTCTTAGGCCAAATGAACATAACACACATTTTATAGAACATGTCATTAAACTGCTGCTGAATACACATTATTCTTATCAGCACATGAAATATTCTTCAAGGTAGACCACATGTTAGGCCACAAAACAAGTCTCAACAAATTCAAGAAATCTGAAATCCTATAAAGGGTCTATTCTGACCAAAATAGAATAAAATTAGAAATCAACAAGAGGAACTTTGGAAACTGTAGAAATACGCGTAAATTATACACCATGTTCCAGAATGATTAAAGGTCAATTAAAAAATCAAGAAGGAAATGTTTAAAACTTATCGAAACAAATGAAAATAGAAACCAAACATGCCAGAACCTCAGAGACACAGCAACAATGGTACTAAGAGGGAAATTTATAGCAACAAGTGCATATATTTTAAAAAAAGATCCCAAATAAACAACCTAAAGATGCAACTCTAAGAACTAGAAAAGCAAGTATTAATATAAACCAAACATAATTAGTAAAACGGAAGAAATAATAAAGATCAGAGGAGAAATAAGTGGAACTCAGATTTAAAAATACTAAAAGATCAATAAAAAGTTAGTTTTATTGAAATGATATACAAAATGAACAAATGTTTAATGAGACTAAGAAAAGAGAGAAAGCACAAATAAAATCAGAGACTATAAAAGAAACATTACAATTAATACCAAAAAGCTGGGCTCTGTGGCTCAGCCTGTAATCCTACACTTTGGGAGGCCGAGGTGAGTGGACTGCCTGAGCCCGCGGGTTCGAGACCCGCCTGGCAACTTGGTGAGACCTCATCTCTCCAATAAATCAAAAAAATTAGCCGGGTGTGGTAGCGTGCACCTGTAGCTCCAGCTACTTGGAAGGCTGAGGCGGAAGGATCGCTGGAGCCCAGCAGGTAGAGGCTGCAGTGGCCAGGAGCAGCCACTGCACTCCAATCTGGGTGACAGAGTGAGACTCCAATTCAAACAAACAAACAAACAAACAAACAATTAATACCAAAGAAATACATTAGAGACTATTATAAACAACTATACACTAACAAACTAGAAAACCTAGAATAAATAAATTCCTGCACCTATACAACATACCAAGATTAAACCATAAAGAAATGAAAAACCTGAAAAGATCAATAATAAGTAACAAAATCAAAGCCGTAATAAAAAGGCTCCCATCAAAGAAAAGCCTAAGGCCTGGTAAATTCATGGCTGAATTCTACAAAACATATCTTAAAGAAGAACTAAGCCGGGTTCGGTGGCTCAGCCTGTAATCCTGCGCCTTTGGGAGGCTGAGGTGAGTGGACTGCCTGAGCCCGCGGGTTCGAGACCCGCCTGGGCAGCGAGACCTCATCTCTACAATAAATCAAAAAATCAGCCGGGCATGGTAGCACATGCCTGTAATTCCGGCTACTCGGAAGGCTGAGGGGGAAGGATCGCCAGAGCCCAGCAGGTCGAGGCTGCGGTGGCCGGGAGCGGCCACTGCACTCCAGTCTGGGTGACAGTGAGACTCCAACTCAAAAACAAAACAAAACAAAACAAAAGAACTAACACTAATTCTACTCAAACTATTTCAAAAAATTGAGGTGGAGGAGATACTTCCAAACTCATCCTATGAGGCCAGCATTATTCTGACATCAAAATCAGACAAATAGGAAACAAAATAGAAAACTGGGCTCAAACACTCTCTCACCTCTGCCTCTCAAAATGCTAGGATTACATGAGCCACCAGCAATTTTTTTTACTTTATGCTTTCTGTGGTTTCATCTTCAAAGAAATCAGAAGATAATTTGAAACTTAATTTTTTCCAAATCAGAGTGTGTGAAGGTAGATATTTCTTGTTGCCATGATTCAATTCATCAGTTAATACACTATAGAAAGTATGATCCTTGGTAAGATTTAACAGAATCAACTCTATACTGCAGGAAGTCAACAGATCTGATACCAGAATCCCTCCTTTTGGTTCACCCACAGGATATTTTAGTTCTATCCTCTGAATCAGAAAACTGTAACTTTACTCAGTTTTAGAGAGCCATCAAGGGAACACTATAATCATGCATGTTCTCATTGGTATGGTATGCATAAGCTAACTCAGCAGCTGCTATTTTATACTGAGCATAGTTCTGGTGTTTTCAGGGGAGATGAGTAAGCTTATGATTAATTTATAAGTACTTGCCTGTCTCCTCCTGGACCTGCGAGATTCAGTCTTTTTATGTGTTTTCATATCCCTGTCTCCTCCATGCCTAATCTCAATTTCTCTTTTGCATATTGTACAGTATGCTCTGTTTTGGTTATTTAATTTCTTAGTCCAGTTGTATGTGCCCTTCCATCTGTCATTAAAATAACAAAGTCATTTAGCTTTCTTTTTCAGCAATGTCTGGATCATACTGACATTGGTATTGTAATTGTTTTCATTTTCATTATCAGAAATGTAGAAAACATGGTCACAATATTTATAATATTAAAAATTTAACACGATCTTGCTACAAGATATAACAGATGTGAAAAATCAAGACCATACTGCTCACAATTGCAATGTACTTAAGTTGAGCACTTAAGTCACACTAAGTGTGATGCAATAATGGACAAGCCATTACTGTGGTTCCTTGGTTTTTGGAATCAGCATCCAGGAGGAAAAACAACAGTCACTAGGGATGGCAGATAAACTATGCCATTTCTATTTCTAAAAATTGAGAGCTGTTGCTTTTAGCTCTTAATTTTTTAGGGCCTTGGGTTCCTATGAATCTTCCATACCCACCCCTGAAAACCAGGATTTTTTCTGTCCTGGGATGTCAAACTTTCAGTACTAAAATATGGGGTCTGAGGTAGACAATGATTGGTCATCTCAAATCAATACTGTCTTCTCTCTACTCTTCTCCAAATTTTTCAACTAAACTCATCCTTTTTTGATCCTTCTAAGCCAACTTTATCATCTTGACAACTGGTCCCCTTTTTGGCATTAGGGACCAGTTTCGTGGAAGACAATTTTTCCACGGATGGGATAGGGGGTGAGGATGATCAGTCTTTAGATTCTCATAAGAATATGCAGCTTGATCCCTCGCATGTACAGTTTACAATAGGGTTTGTGCTTCTGTGAGAATCTAATGCTGCCGCTGATCTGACAGAAGATGGAGCTCACTTGCCCTCCGCTCAACTCCTGCTATGCAGTCAGTTTTTAACAGGACACAGACCAGTACTGATCCATGGCCTAGGGCTTGGGGAACCCCTATTCTAGAGCCCAGTCTCAAACACCCTTAACCTTAGCATTTTTGATATCTTGACCCCCCCCACCTTAACCTCTCAACATCAATCTTATCTGCTCAATCTTTAAGGACAAATTCATCCTGTTAGCTCCTCTCAACATCATGCTATTCTCTCTAAGTTGTTGGAACTCAACCTCACCCAAACACTGACTCTTGATTTCACCTGTTTGATTTTTCAACATCAATCAATCTCAACCTCTAAATCTGTAGTAGGCCTTGTTTTTTGATCCTTCTCACCTCAACCTTGTTCTTTCATCCTCCTCTTGTAGATCTTGACTAACATTCGTCTTTTAACCTTATTATCTAATTTCAACTGATCTTGTTTTCTCAGTTACTGACCCAGAATTCTAACGGGTCTACTTCCAATCTAAACAATCTCTTCCCTTCTATCCTTTTCCCCCAAGTTCCATCCATCTTGTACTCCACTACCAGAATAATATTTCCAAAAACTCTGATCATATGCCCAATACTCCCTCTACCTCATAAAATATACATCAAGGGAGGCTGAAGTGGGAGGATTCCTCAAGTCCAGGAGTTCAATACCAACCTAGGCAACTTAGTGAGACTCTGTCTCTACAAAAAAAGATTATCGAGACATAATGGTATAATCTCAGCTACTCAGGAGGCTGAGATGGGAGGATCAGGACTATAAGACTACAGTGAGCCATGATAGTACTACTGCACTCCAGCCTAGGTGACAGAGAACCCAACTCAAAAAAAAAAAAAATCAAAATTCAATCAATCAATAAATAATGTCTATCATTTAGATAATTCCTACTCACCTTTACAGCCTAATTCAAGGGGTGATACCTTTAGCAAATCTCAATTCCCTTTCCCAAGTCTAAACTGTATGTCTCTCTCTGAAGTTCAAGTAATGTCATTTTACTGGACATTGCTATATATTTGGGTACATATTTAAATGAGATATCTTCCAGGTTCAATGATAGGCTTTGAAAGAATTAGTTTCTTTATACTCTATCTGCAGGATTCTTACAAATGATGAATACATGAGAATTATTCAATTATTTTTCAAATACATACACAATCTCTCACTTCCAAATGTTAGACTACCATAACTAACATCTTTAAGAGAAAACAAAACTCTGATAAAGACCTTTCAAAACTGTTAAACTAAAAACTGTTAGTTAAATAAAAGTTAACTGGAATTTTTTAGTCAACTAAAAATTGTTCTATAACTTTTATGTACACATTATTTTTAAATTTAATATTTACTCTAATAGCTACCATCTTTAAGAGTGGCTGAAGTTGGTTTTTCTAAAACCATAAAATTAACTGAGAAAGCTGAAAAGGACTTTGTGTTCTTCACTTTTCCACCAAGATTACTGAGATCTGCTAATGAAATACATACATTACTTGGAAAAAACCTACAAAGATCAGCTCTGTGCCACAAACAACAACTACGTACTTTTGAATGAATGAACCAGTTCTTTCTGAGTTGTACTCTGTTGCCCAGGCTGGAGTACAATGGCATGATCATGGCTCACTGTAGCCTCGACCTCCTGGGCTCAGGCAATTCTTCTGTCTCAGCCTCCTGAGTAGCTGGAAATAGAAGTAGAAGTGTACTGCCTAGCACAGTTTTGTTTTGGTTTTTTTTGGAGAGACAAGCTCTTGTTATGTTGCCAGGCTGGTCTTGAACGCCTGGCCTCAAGCAATCCTCCCGCCTTGACCTCCCAAAGTGCTGTGATTACCGGTATGAACACTGTGCCCAGCCCAAACCAGAGTCATTATATAATACCTTTCCTGAATCTGACAGTTATACAGGGTGTAGTTATACAGGGTGAGAATACTAGCTATACCCCTAACTAGCCACATGACCTTAGACAAGATAGCTGAGACTTCTGAGCCTCAGTTTTCTCATCTATAAAATAAAGACAATAATAATATAGACAGGCCGCGACTTGCAATGGCTTGCCCTTCAGTTTTTTGACTAATGGTTTATCAGGGTGCTAAATAGATTTTTGATTTACAGTATTTTCAATTTGATTAGTTCATCAGGACATAACTGAATTGCAAGGAGTATCTGTGTGTGTGTGTGCATGTGTGTGTATGAACTAGTATAGTCCTACCACTAAGTAGACACTACAAAAAGATAGGTATTTGTATTTATAATGAAAAATAATTTTCTTCCTTTTTAGTAACAGTTACTGAAGATACATATAAATATACTTTGTAAAATTACTGGTACTATTATGAAAGAACATTCACAATTAGAGAAATAGAATGAAGCGAAATCCTAAAAACAACTACACTAGATCATATTTTGTGGGAGAAAGCTAACAATATTGCTAATTTTCTAGAATAAGAAGGAAGATTACTAAATCTTTTACATTTCATGATTCATTTCCATGTGATCATTAATGTTATTTTAAAGAATAAGAAAAAGCACAAACATCATATATTAGTGTTGAAAAGGAGGACAGTCAGACTGCTTTGTATACTGAGTATACACTTCTCCTAAACTAGAACATGCACATACACAAACATGCCAAACTCCAATTACAGTTCTTACTTTAATCTTCACAGCATCATATCGGATTTGTGTAAATTCACGAAGCCCAAAAGAACCTCCAACAATCAGCAACTAAAAAGACACATTTAAACAAAACAGAAGGGTAGAATTAAGACTATCTATAGATTACTTATCTAAACAACAACAGACACATAATATAAAATCCTATAAATTACTTTTTCCTGGTGAGTTACCATTCATCTTTTTGAAGGAGATGTAGTATATACTATTTAGGAAACATTATAGCATATCATTACCAAATACCAAAATCAGCATCCCATAACTGTACTTGACCTTATGGTTTAAATGACATCATGATAAGCATTATATTATTTTACTCTTACAACAGACCTATCAGCAATAAAAAAAAATAGAAGCACAACCAACTAAATTCTTGCCCATTGTTAAATTAAATTTGGCCTGAGGCTGTCCCTGTACTTTTTAAAGAAACTGTAACTTGATCAGTCAACTGATCAGATCATGTCCAAATAAGCAGACCAAGCAATTGAGCTATTTCTGTACTTTACTTCTTTGTTTTATCTGTAAATAACTCTCTGCTCACACTGCAAACAGAGCTCTCTGAACCTCCTCTGGCTCCAAATGCTGCCTGATTCATAAATTTTCTTTACTCAAATAAATGCTGCAAAACTTATTTTGCTTGAAGTTTCTCTTTCTTTTAACACTATGATTACTCAGGGCAAACCCAGGAACAAAACTCTGGCCTCATTTCCTCAGGACAGAATTCTTTCAATTTTATGATTTTGCAAAATAAGCCAACTGGAGTCCCCATTATCTTACCAAGTGATAAATCTCATGAAATATGCCACGCTCCTCAGTATGTGGTCACCTTAAAAAAATCCCCAAATTCTTACCTCATCAACAAGTGTACCTGAATAATGAACATTTGTATATTGAATTATATCCACATCTTTAAAAAAAATCCCCAAACTGCCACTGCTGCTTTATCATTTAACCTAAAATTCTAATTGGCTTTAATCTTTCATCTTAAAGCTGCAAAGGTTTAGTCATTTGGGAAAACACTATATTTATATTACCAATTAACTAATTAAAGATAAAAAGTATAAAACATTATAAAATATAAACTTTTATATTTTAAAGTTAAGAATACTAACAAAACCTTGAGGCTATAAACTTTATTTTTTTTTTTTCGAGTTGGAGTCTCACTCTGTCGTCCAGACTGGAGTGCAGTGGCCGCTCCCAGCCACCGCAGCCTTGACCTACTGGGCTCCGGCGATCCTTCCGCCTCAGTCTTCCTTTTTAACCAGTTTGTCAGAAGTATCAGTGTCTAAGAATCACGAAGCTTGTGACTGGTGTCTGAGGTGAGGGGAGTTTTGGGAAGGACTGTGAACAGTTAGCGCGCGCGTGTGTATGTGTCTGTGTGTGTCTAGTTCGTGTATGAACTACACAACACTTACTTCTTGTTACCACAGAATCCATGATCCTAACTATCTTCATTAGTACACTAAATTCTATCTTCCCTTATCTACTGAAAGACACTTCTTCATTACACTACACAATTCATCATAAAAAATGCTATTATTTCCCCTATTATTCTGCTATTACTAATCAACTTTCCTGGACTTCACTTTCCTACCAGATACTAACCAACTTCTTTGTTTCTATATGCAGTAAAATTTCTCAAATGAGTTGTCTATATTTGCTGCTCCTATTTTCTCTTAGATCCATTTCCAACCACCAATGACATCCACATTACTAAATCCAGTGGTTAACTCTCCGTTCTAATCTTATTTTATGGGCAAGATCTAACAGTGGATCACATTCTCCTCTTCCTTTTTATCTGGTTTCTCTTTTATCACAGAGTCATTCCTCAGTCTCCTCCTTCATTGTTCCTCCTATACACCTCAACTCTCTAATGTTGGCAGGGCCCCAAGCACAATGCTTGGTCTTCTCTATCTCTTCACTTCTTTTGCAATCTCAATCAATCTGATAGCTTTAAAAACAGTTCAACGTTGATTACAACATCCCACATAGACACCACCAAGCAGGAACTCCAATAGCACCAGGTGAATAGAGCAGAACAGACCACTGCAAAGGCTCTGGAACCTAAAATGTCAGGAAAGAAATCCCAAAATAACAGGCTACTACCTACAAGCTAAACTTTAACATGGCGACTTCCTGTTAAAGTAGGAGACTTAAATAGGATATAACTTTCTTTTCAAAATGTCCAAGATATAATAAAAATTCACTTGTCATAGCAAGGAAAATAACAATTTTGTTATAGTTAGGGTATGTGACCCTCCAAACCTCATATTGAAATCTGATCTCCAATGTTGGAGGTGGGGTCTAGTGGGAGGTATCTGGGTCATGAGTGATGTGGATCCCTTATGAATGGCTTGGTGCCACCCTCGAGGTAATGAGTGAATTCTTCCTCTGCTAGTTCTCTTGAGAGCTGGTTGTTAAAAAGAGACTGGCTCTCCCTCCCTCCCTCTCTCCCTCCCTCCCTCCCTCCTTGCCTCCTCTCTCACCACATAATCTCTGCACAAACAAGTTCCCTTCTGCCTTCTGCCATGAATGGAAGCAGCCTGAGGCCTCACCAGAAGTAGACACTGGCACCATGCTTCACAGCATGTACAGTGTGCAGATCCATACACCAAATAGACCTCTTTTCTTTACAAATTTATCCAACCCCAAGTATTCCTTTATAAGCAACAGAAGCAAACTAAGACAAACTTGACCTTCGAAAGACTGTTGAGGTTGGATGTGGTGGCTCATGCCTGCAAATCCCAGCACCTTGGGAGGTGGAGGTGAGAGGACTGCCTGAGCTCAGGTGTTCAAGACCAGCCTGGGTAACTTGGCGAAACCTCGTCTCTACAATAAATTAAAAAAAACAATTAGCCGGGCGTGGTGGTGCACGCCTGTAGTTCCAGCAACTCAGAAGGCTGAGGCAGGACTGCCTGAGCCCCACAGGTCCAGGCTGCGGTAGCCATGATTGTGCCACTGCTCTCCAGCCTGGGTGACAGAGTGAGAATCTAGTTCAAAAATAAATAAATAAATAGACTATCCCAACATGCTAACACAGAGATTGGAATTATCTAACAAAGACTTCAAAGGAACCATCATAAAAATGCTTCATACATCTCTATTATGAAATAAAATTTAATTTAAACAATGCTTCATCTATTTCTCATGAAATAAATGGAATATCAGAAAATCTCATCAAAGGTTGGGCACAGTGGATTATGCCTGTAATCCCAGCACTTTGGGAGGCCAAGGTGGGGGGATCACTTGAGCCCAGGTTTCGAGACCGGTTTTGGCAACACTGCGTAACCTTGTCTCTACAAAAATAAAATAAAATAAATTAGTCAGGCATGTATACACCTGTAGTCCCAGCTACTTGAGAGGCTGAGGTAGAAGGATCACCTGAGCCCAGGAGATTGGGGCTGCGGTGAAGCATGATCGTGCCACTACATTGCAGCCTTAGCAAGAAAGTGAGACCCTGATTTAAAAGAAAAAGAAAATCTCATCAAAGATATTGAAGATATATGAAATAACCAGAGTGATATCAGTGAAATGGTAGTAGGATAAGGATCTCCAAATATCTTCTCCTCCATAAAATCAATGAGAACACTTGCAAAAAACTATTGCATCAACATTTTCCAGAACTCTGGAAATTAAGCAAAGGCTTGCAGCAATGTGGGGTGCATTTAGTTAGGAAAAATGACTGACTGCCAGAAAAAGCAGAAGGCTTGGTAGCATTTTTAACTTGCCCTATCCTCATCCCTGCACTCCCACTCCATGCTAACATGAAAATCAACAGCCTACAAACATGATGTAAAGCTTGGCACCCACTGGAGGTGGCAGAAGGGTTGGAGTTCCTTAAAATCCCATTTCCTGAAAATTGTCATTATTTGACAGGTCTGGTGGCTCCTGGAAAAATCCAACTCACAAGGTTGTCTTGAGTTTATCTGACTTGGAACTCAACTAAGGTGATGGTTAACAGTTACCAGAACAACAGGTAACCAAAGAGCTTAAGAAGAAAGTTTGAGGAACAAGGTGTCCGTAGAAGACTCTGAAAAGCTCAAACACATGCCTGAGAATTTAGCAAGTCATGCATGTGAACATAAGTGAATGTAAGCCCAGAGCAATATTTATGCTCAAGGCAGATCTGAGAAAATCTGACAGAAGACCCTAAATTCTCATCAATGGTTAATCTTAAAGCTCCGAGCAAGCAAGAAGCGAGGGCTTAAGGTAGAGCTGTAAACTACATGGTTGAATGTTGAAGGCATACCTCAAAAACCATGCAGAGCCCTGATACAAAGACTGGGAGACTTGCTGGCTCAAAGTTTTAAGGAAACTCCTAATAACAGGAAAAACAGTCCAATTAAAAAATGGGCACAGCAGAAATAATTTGATGCCAACATTTTTATACATACAGTTAGAACCTGTCTCCCACTTAAGCCTCATAGGTGGTTTCATAAAATAAAAAACTAGGCAGAGGGAAAAAATATATATATTTAAAAATATAAAGGATTTGAACAGACATTTCTCCAAAAAATAGATACAAAAATGACCAATCAACGTTTGAAAAGTTGCTCTATATCATTGGTCATTAGGGAAATGCAAATCAAAACCATAATGAGATACCACTTTACATCCATTAAAAAAGGTAATAATAAAAAAGATGGATAATAACAAGTGTTGGCAAGGATGTAGAGAAACTGAAACTTTTACATTGCTAGTGGGAATGTAAAATGATGCAGACTCTGAATAATATCTGGCCCTTCCTCAAAAAGTTTAAACAAAGTTAGCATATGACCCAGCAATTCCACTTCTAGATATATAATCTATACAAGAGAAATGAAAATATATTTCCACATAAAATTTGTACACAAATGTTTGTCACTGCATTACTCATAATAGCCAAAAAATGGAAATAACCAAATATTCATCAATTGATAAATGGATAAAATATTATATATCCAAACAATGGGATACTATGTAGTCATAAAAAGGAATGAAATGTCAATACATGCTACATCCTAAATGAATCTCAAAAACATTCTAAGTGGAAGAAGCCAGTCACAAAAGATCACATGTTGTATTAGTGCATTAATATGAAATATCCACAATAAGCAAAATCAGAAGATAGAAGAAGTAGATAAGTGGTTGCTTAAGGTGGGGTCAGAGACGGGGGGAACAGCAAGTAACTACTAATGGTTTATGATGGCCCTCTTGGGGTGATGAAAATGTTCCAAATTTGTGGGGATGGTGGCATAGCAGAATATACTTATATATTAGCATACTAACATAGAATATATTAGTACTAAAAGCAACAAATTGAGCACTGTAAATGAGTTAATTTTTTGGTGTGTAGGAACCAGTAGGTTGCTGGTCAGATTAAAAAGGTAAATTCTGCCGGGCTCGGTGGCTCAGCCTGTAATCCCGCGCCTTTGGGAGGCTGAGGTGAGTGAATTGCCTGAGCCCGCGGGTTCGAAAAATCAGCTGGGCGTGGTGGCGCATGCCTGTAATTCCGGCTACTCGGAAGGCTGAGGCGGAAGGATCGCCGGAGCCCAGCAGGCCGAGGCTGCGGTGGCCGGGAGCGGCCACTGCACTCCAGTCTGGGCGACAGAGTGAGACTCCAACTCAAAAAAAAAAAAAAAAAAAAAAGGTAAATTCTGTGGGCAGTCTGGAAATTGAAACAAGAAATATATTATCTTTTTCAAGTGGTTTGGAAGAGAAGGGGAGTACCATTAGCATATAGTAGTATTTAAGTTCTCTTCTGTATGTTGCTATTGAATAAAGATTCCCATGAAGCAATATTTAGCCAAGATAGGAAAAAATATCAACTTGAAGACAAATATAGTAATTATGGTATATCTGGTTGATTCACGATGAGGATGTATCTTTTGAGTTCTAGTAGTGATGAGTTTTAGAGTATTGAATACAGCATTTTCCTCAGTTGATCCTTGAACATAAGAGTTAGAAATGCCAACGATTCTGCACAGCCAAAAATCCATGAATAATTTGTGACTCCTCCGAACTTGAACTACTAATAGCCTACTGTCAACCAGGAGCCTTACTTACAATATAGTCAATTAATATACATTTTGTTGTTATATGGATTATGTACTGCATTCTTAAGTAGACTAAAGAAAAGCAAATGTTATTAGGAAATCATGAGGAAGAGAAAATACATTCACTATTCATTAAGTGGATGTGGATAATCATAAAGGTTTTCATCCTCATCTTTACATTGACTGGGCTGAAGAGGAGGAAGAGAAAGAGGAAGGGTTGGTCTTGCTGTCTCAGGGGTGGCAGAGGCAGAAGAAAGTCTGTGTATAAGTGAACCCATGCAGTTCAAACTCAGGTTGTTCAAAGGTCAACTTAATTTGCATGCTTAGGGCCCATATTCACCAACATAGTCCCCAAGGTCCAAAGACAGCAATCTAGAGGCACATACTTGGGAAGACGGCTACTGTGGTATTTCCTAGGTTCTGAACTAACGCAAAATCCTAGAAGCTACTTCAATGCTTAGTAGTTTTAGGACTTTGATGATTTTAAAGGTAAAAAACAAAATCAAACTGGCTTCAACTGAAACATGCAGTGATCACAATAACAGTGCTTCTAAATGGCCCTCTATTTTGTGGTAGAGAAATCTGCAGAGAGGATAGTTTTTGTTTGCTTGAGTTGGAGTCTCACTCTGTCACCCAGGCTGGAGTGCCGTGGCACGCTCATGGCCACCGCAGCCTCAACCCGCTGGGCTCAGGCGATCCTTCTGCTTCAGCCTTCCAAGTAGGTGGAACTGAGAGGACAGTTTTTACACATGCTCTGTCACGTACACAAACATAATTACTACATTATCTTATCCAAAGACAGTTATATTTAAAATCTTAAAAAATATATAATAATTTCCTAAAATCCAGATTCCTCAAAGACGAGTAGAAAACCCATTACCTTTCTAAAGTCACTTTTTTCCTCTAGTCTGCTTAAACGCAAAAATGGGTAACTCCCCCTGTGCCAATATCCATACCAAAGTAACAAAGTAGTCTATATTTATGAGAAAGCATCTTCTGTTTACATGCTTTACTTAAATCATCTATGACATCCAGTTTGCTGAATCAAAATAACCTGCCTATGATCAAAGAGCAAATAAAGAGGGTCGTCTGGATTTCAACTCTGGTTGATCTGATGCTAACCTCAACCTATCTCTACGACCTCTTTATGAAATTCAGTATAGCATTGGATGCAGCCATAGAAACATAAACTGTATCCCAGAGGCCATTTTGAGGGGGGCTACAGAGGCAGGTACGGCACAAAACACTTTCATTCATAAAATCTTAATTAGTTCAACACAATGGCCCTGGACAAATTAAGCCAATTCACAAACTAGGAAGCGGTCACAGAAAGATATCAGATGTTGGGCAGTTAAATAAATTACGTCGAATTCGCAGTGAGCCACAGCACCGACAAGACATAGCGGGAGGTGGGGGATCACGCGCAGTCACCGTCTGGACTTGGGTTAAATCCTTGTTCTGACCGTGGTCTCCGAGCCGCAGCTGTCTCAACTGGGGCAGTCACCACGACAGCGATGGACCGCGGGACAGTCCTCGCTTCCGGGCGGCGGAACCCGCAAATGCCCGGAGCGGGAGGGGAGACCGGAAGAAGCCCGTCGCCAGCCCCTCCCAGCCTACCCCGGTTCCCATCTCGGCCCGCGGTCCCACCGCACTCACCACCATGGGGACTCCGTAGCGCAGGGTCTTGTTCTTGCGCAGAGCCCGCATTATCGCGGGCGCGAACATAGCTGAAATCTCCTCTTTCCCAGACCTCCAGAAAGGCCCAGCGCATACGCCCCAATCTTAGCGGCGGCCTAGGCCCCCAGAACCCGAACGTCCTCCACGAATCCTCCTTCCTGTGCTGTTTGGGACACGGTCCTTCACCGAAAGGTCCGCCAGGCAAGAGTAATCGATCGGGCGTAACATACTCCAACGTCCGACTAGAAATCGGTGCATCCGTGTACTGGTTCCGGAACCCGGGCGCGCAAATGGGGTTTATAGGGACTTGAATCAGGTTCGCGGTCGAGATCAACTAGATCTAGAAAAGGGTGCTTTCCGTGTTCTTGGTCTTGACTAATGTCTTCTTTTTTTTTAGCCAATATTTTTTATTATGCTATTGTGGGGTACAGTTAAGGGTTAAGTATACAAATATGCTTCATTCAGGCATCCTTGTTGATCAGAGGTGTCTCCCCATCCCCAGACAGATATTTACTACCATTAATCCCATCTCCCTTCCCCTCCTCCCCCCATAGTTTCCCACCACTGTCAGTCATTTTCTTACAGTATTATGTTGGATGTTCAAGGTCCACTATATGAGTGAGAATATGTGATACTCAGATCTTTGTTTCTGTGAGAGGTCATTCAGTATTATAGACTCTAGTTCCATCCAGGTTGCTGCAAAATTCATGATTTTTTTCATTTTTATGGCTGCGTAGTATTCCATCGTGTATATGTACCACATTTTTAAAATCCAGTCCTCTTTTGATGGACAGCATGGTTGCTTCCAGG
Source organism: Carlito syrichta (assembly GCF_000164805.1). Lineage (NCBI taxonomy): Eukaryota > Metazoa > Chordata > Mammalia > Primates > Tarsiidae > Carlito > Carlito syrichta. The sequence continues at coordinate 77,868 of NW_007222451.1, read as the reverse complement.
TTCTTGCTATTGTGAACAATGCTACGATAAACATACGTGTGCAGGTATCTTTTTTATAGAGTGATTTGAGTTCTTCAGGGTATATTCCCAGCAGGTGGATTGCGGGGTCATATGGGAGGTCGATATTTAGAGCTTTTAGGAATCGCCATACTGTTTTCCACAGAGCTTGCACTACTTTGCACTCCCATCAACAGTGTAGAAGTGTTCCCTTTTCGCCACACCCTCTCCAGCAACTGTTATTTTTTGAGTTGTTGATAATTGCCATTCTGACTGGAGTTAGGTGGTATCTCAGTGTGGTTTTGATTTGCATCTCCCTGATGATTAGTGAGATTGAACATTTTTTCATGTGTCTGTTGCCTGCTCGGATGTCTTCCTTTGAGAAGTGTCTGTTCATATCTTTTGCCCATTGTATAATGGGGTTGTTTGTTTTTTTCTTTTCAGCACTTTTGAGTTCCTTGTAGATCCAAGATGTTAAGCCTTTGTCAGACCTGGAGTTGGCAAATACTTTTTCCCAGTCTGTAGGCTGTCTCCCTGCTCTCTGGATGGTTTCTTTGGCTTTGCAGAAGCTTGTCAGTTTAATGTGGTACCACTTGTCTATCTTCTCTCTTATGGCCTGTGGGTTTCGGGTTTTGTTCAGGAATTGGATGCCAGTTCCAATTTCCATGAGGGTATGTCCTTCATTTCACTTTTTGACAGCACCAACATTGGCTTTTGCAGTCCCCCTGACTTTCTTCATTCTGTTCTTGCGTTCCTTTCGCTGCTTCCTTGAGGTCTTTTTCTTCTCATACAGGCCATGTCTTGCAAGTCTATGTTTGGGTTCATTTTCTTTGCATAATCCAAGGAATCATAAATCATGCCAAAGCCAGTTGTCCTGCCACCACCAAAATGAGTTCTGAATCCAAATACAAAGATGAAATCTGGTGTTGTCTTGTACATTTTGGCTAGTTTTCCCCGAATTTCTGTCTTAGGTACTGTTGCTTTCCCGTGGTGAAGGACATCGATGACCATTTGTTTCCGTTGAAGCAGACGGTTGGTCATGAATTTTCTGGTCCGAATAGTCATTGTGTCGTTCATGATGGCTGTCGATCCTCAGGCAGTCAGGGAGGAAAAGAGCGACTAATATCTTCTTAGAATACCCCTGACACAAAGCCACTCGATAAAATCAGCTAAGGAAAAAGGGCCCTTTGAAGCTAGTATTCTAGCCTTTATGCCTATTTGTGGGATGGGGAGTTTAGCAGCTTAATAAAGGCTTTAAAAAATAAATCACTAGGAAGGTTAGATTGATGTAAGTGTAGTCTGTTATCAGTTCTCACTGAACTTTTAATGCTAATGCTCTTACTGTAAAATAGCCTAATCTCCGCCATTTATTAGTGCCTGTTTTCTACCGATTCAACAAGCAACCATAGAGGCCTCCTTTTTACCTGTCGTTGGAAGGCTGGAGGAACACAGAAATGAAAAGATGTGATCCCTGCCTTAAAAAAACGGGCGATCTGATTGGCACAAAACAAATGTGTCTAAAGGATTGTGACAGCTTAAGAAACAAAGCCCCCATGGCTCCCACTTGCCAGAGTGAATCAGAGAAAACCTCACCTACAGTGTTGGATGTAGAGTAACATCTATGCTATCCCTGAAGTCTTTCCATCTGCCCCTGCCTCTCTGTTACTACTGAAATGTTCCTCGTTTAATCCCTTATAATCTTTCCACCTATTAAGGTAGCTCTCAAGTCTATCTTCACACTGCTGACCGATATCTAAGAGACATAAACAATGGTGAGATTCTCCTGCAGTGTTCACTCCAACTTTCTTAATAAGGAATTTCAGGTTCTTTGTAATATGACTTTGTTCTGCCTTCTCTGCCCTTGTTCACTATATACTTCATCCTGGAGGAGCTACTTTCTTGAGTACTGTATTCTGTGAACTTCCACATCTTCAAAATGCAGCTCCAGGGATATAAATCTTAAACTCTCCCTTACTCCACAGGCCCCTATAAATTATTCCCTCCCCAGAACTCCAGGAATCTTTGACTAATATGTATCACAGAGAACTGTTACACTGTCTCATATCTATAGTGTAAAAAGTCATTATTGATGTCACTGGAATATAAGCAAGCTGAAAACAGGAGAATGAGAATAATACTTTGGAGTTTGAACTTGAACCTTGCGGGAAAAAAAGAATTTTTTTTCACATTGCCCTGCATTGAGCCAAAGGAGACTTTGGAGTGATCAGGACAAGCTTTATTAAAGTAAGGCTGTTTGCTAATTCCTTCTGTCTCTGCATTTCTCCACTTGGCTAACAAAGAGTGAACTTGCAAACCCAAGGACTGGAGCAGTAGAAAGGTGGCAGGACAGCCTGACAGGTTAAGTTAAACTAGAGTTAGGGGTATAAGAAGAAAATTATGTCAATTTATGGGAGAGTCTGGAGCAGACAGATATAGAATTAAAGGAATAGGTTTATTAGCAGGGTTGTTTTGGATTATGAATAGGGTTTCCTTCAATGATATTATTCCTTTGTACTTTCTTTTGGACTTACTGATGCTTTTTGATATTTGTTTAACTTATTTCTGCAGAGATGGAGCCACATAGGACCATAGAATTTATTAGAGAATGTATTGTGAAGTATGTAACATTTGTATATTGTATTGTCTCTCACCTTTTTCACTTTCATTTGATATTGCAAAACACATGTAGCATCCAGGTTAAACTGTATGCTTCTCCTACTGTACTGTAATACACTTCTACTTTTTTTTAAATTGGAGTTTCACTCTGTTACCCAGGCTGGAGTGCAGTGCAGCCTTGACCTGCTGGGCTCAGGTTATCCTTCCATCTCAGCCCTCCAAGTAACTGGAACTATAGGCACGCGCTACCACGCCTGGCTAATTTTTTAATTTATTATAGAGACAAGGTCTTGCCAAGTTGCCCAGGCTGATCTCAAACCCCTGGGCTCAGGCAATCCTCTTTCCTTGGCCTCCTAAAGTGCTGGGATTACAGGCTTGAACCACCACGCCCAGCCTTCTACTACTTTTTCTAAGATTCTAGAAGCCAAGGGCACTGCTCTAAAAACTTGAGACATTTTCCTGCCTTTTCACTACATAAAACATCACCCTACTGGATCCTCCTCCATCAAAGCCCTGCACCTAGCTAGTAGTTAATAATGGATTAAATTGACATAGATTTTTCAGGTCAGCTTAATGGGTGGGCCAGCCAACCCCAGAGAAAGTCAGCTTAATGGACTGGCAAGCCTAGCCCCAGAAGTGTTGGCTTTAATGGGCTGGCAAGCCAAGCCCTGAGAATGTTGCTGATTTGGTGGGCTGGCAAGTCTAGCCCCCAGAATGTTGGCTCTAAAGGGCTGGCAAGCCAAACCCTGAGAGTGTTGCAGCCCCCAGAAGTGTCTCAGCTTCGGAGTCTTGCCTTCTTCCAGGAGTTATCCCAGTTCAGCTGGCTCTGTCAGCTGGCAAGCCAGCCTCTGAGGTGCAGGCTCCTGGGCTCTGACAATCTTCTGCAGCTCTACAGCTCTTTATGTAGGGGTTCTTGTCTTGTGCCCAGGAGGAACGAGGGACACCTGATGGCCAGAAAGTGAGAAAGCAGGATTTACCAAGGACAGAAAAGCTCCCACCCTGGCATGAGACCTGAGGAGCTTGCCAATTTGGGGTTGAAATCTGGTGCTTATGTAGCCCTAAGACTGATCCGATTGGCTAGCACTAGCTATGAGCTGATTGGTAGACACTAGCTATTCTGATTGGTCAGTACTGAGGCCCAATCAGCAGGAGGTAGGGGCCTAATGGTGAGCTGATTGGTTGTTTTTCTATCCCAGAAGTGGGTACTTAAGCTCTAGCTTGAGAGGCTTGCAGGGCGTTTGTTTACCAACATGAATGTATCGGTCCAGAGGCCTGCTGGAAGTTCGCTGCATTGTTACTGGGGGACCTGCCCTGTATGTCTGCCTACTTTATCTCTAGCTATCTCCTCTCTCAAAATCATATACATATATTCTAAGTAATACTAAAGCCAATAATCTGTTACCCTTTTCAGATAAGGCATATATCCAATTTAAGTAAGTCTTTAGTCTCTCATTTGTTCAGTCATTCAAATAAGCATCTATTGAGAACCTTGAGATGGCCCTGAAGGAGTAATTGTAAACAGAAGGAATTACAAATATGCTGGAAGATCGTCAGAGGACAAAATTTGGGGCAGTGAGGAGTTTAAGCACCTATCAAATCATACTGTATAGGTGGTAAATGCCATTGTCTATGCATAGTGCTCACCTCAGCACTACTGGATGCCTCAGTTTCTTCATCTGTTAGAATAAGTGGCAGTTGTCATAATTTTACAACTCACAAAAAATTAACCCAGAATTTCTTATCAGTATAGAATCTGTTGCCTTCTAAGGAATGCGACTTAAATTCCTCTGTTTGTGTTTCCAATGTTAGTAAACAGTCAACAGCTGGGTGCAGTGGCTCACACCTAGAATCTCAGCTCTTTGGGAGGCTGAGGTGGGTGGCTTGCTTGAGTCCAGGAGTTCGAGATCAGTTTGGGCAATATAGCAAGACATTTAGTATTAAAAATAATTTTTAAAAAAGTTAAAATGTTGACACAGCCACCTTAACTGACACATTTCCAAATGAGAGGATACAAAAATGCATATCCAGGAAACAGGGCATCTCCACCACTCATGCCATTCCCTGAAGACTGGTGTTGGGAGCCAGGCTTGGAGGCCCGCCTGATTGACAAAGTCCAGGTGCGCTGAGGACCCCCGGCCGCAAAGCGAGCCCAGGCAGCTGAGGCTCTTCTGTCTTCCATCTTTGCTGTTGGTATGGCTGAAGAAATTCTGTGCAGTTGTGGAAGAAGAAAACAGCATGTTTATGCGAAGTACTCACAGCTAACCTGGAAATGTCATGGCCCATTTTTCCATTTCCCACTATGCCATTTGGCCTTTTCTAACATATGCAGGGGTTAAGCTCTGAAGCACATCAAGAATGCTTTCTTTCACTTGGTTATAAGTTACTAGATATTGCTTAAGTAATAAATGATATAAGTATATTCACTCCTTATTTGATTTAGAATTATGTAGTTTAGTGTTGTACATAAAGTTTTTTAGTGGCACAAGTTTATAGTAAGTTCATTATGAATTCATTATAAGTTCTAACACTTATCTAGGAGTTATATAGGTGATTTATAACACTGTTTTCACAGATTTAGGATGAAGATTAACCATTTAGGTTTTTACTTAATTCAATAGTTAAAATTCTAAGTTAGCTGGGCTTGGTGGCTCAGCCTGTAATCCCACGCCTTTGGGAGGCTGAGGTGAGTGGATTGCCTGAGCCCGCGGGTTCAAGACCCACCTGGGCAGCAAGACCTCATCTCTACAATAAATCAAAAAATCAGCCAGGTGTGGTAGCGCATGCCTGTAATTCCAACTACTCAGAAGGCTGAGGCGGAAGGATTGCCGGAGCCCAGCAGGTCGAGGCTGCGGTGGCTGGGAGTGGCCACTGCACTCCAGTCTGGGCGACAGAGTGAGACTCCAACTCAAAAAAAAAAAAAAATTCTAAATTAACATTTATAGAGTGGGTTTTCACTGAATTCATAATATACTAATTGGATACTTTTATGATAAATTAACTAAAGACAGAAAGCAACCTTGGGGGCCTGGGAAACATCACTAAAATCTTCTTTTGAGTTTTCTTTAGAAATAAACACTGCAGGATAAGAGAAAAGTAACAAAGACACCTGGACAAGAAAGGTGATTACAAAGCTTTGACGGTCATAGAAGCCCAAAAGAGAAAAACTCCTGCTACATGGAGAACTGTGCACCTGGAAACTTTCTTGAGACATTTCAAGGACTGTAATTCGGGACTTTGAACTTAAACTATCATTTTTGGCTTTATGATAAAGACTCATTAACTAAAAGTAGATAGTGTTCTTGGCTTGTTTGTCGCTTCTAGACCATTAGATGGTGGTAACTTTTAAAGCATATGTACATGAAGGAATTTTCTTTGTCTTGCCCCTTTACAAATGGTATAAAAGCTCTGTGTTAACTAACATTAAATTGTCATCTGTTCAGGAAGCAGGTGTCCGAGTATATTGTTTTCATCTTTCGCCTATCCATCTCTCCTTCAGGAAACCTCACAACCCGGCAGGGGCTGGACCCTGCAGACTGGTATGTACTTAATATCTAGGCAAGTTATATTATCCTTGAGTATCTGTTGTACCAGCATTTAACTTATGCAAGTACATGAAAGCACTGTCATTTTAAAAAACCAAAAAGAGCTTCCCCCCAAAACAGTCTTCTTAGTCCTGGGGTTAGGTTTTAGGGTTATGGCCAAAATTAATGGCTATGGTATGGTAAGTTTAGTTACTTCATGAATCTCTGTTTCCCTTCATGCCATTGACATTTACTTTTTTTTGTTTGTTTTTGAGATGGGGCCCCTTGCCCAAGTTGGTCTTGAACTCCTGGGCTTAAGTGTCCTCCCACCTCAGCCTCTGAGTAGCTGGGACCATAGGCGTGAGCTACCAATTCTGGTTTACTACCTAATTTGATTATTTCAAAACCTTATATCGCGTGGGGCAGAACATGATTCCAGATTCATTTTATAAGTAAACAAACTGAGGCTCAGAAAGGTTAGGAGGCTTGCACAAGGTCCCACTTTGTTAAGTAGTATAGACATCCCAAATAGAACTAAAATTCCTGTAGAATTGGACAATATTGACCTTGAAATTCTCTCCTTCTGTGGCTTTTGTGGAAGTTCCACTTCTATGGAACCTCTCCAACTTCAATACCTCTTTTTGTTGTCTTCAGCCTTAAAAAACTGGAGTCCTTGGGTCCTCTTCCACTTTTTCCATTTGGTCTAGTGACTCTCACACTTTAGTACATTACCAGAATCCTCTGGAGAGCATTAAACAGACTGCTGGTGTCTATCCCCAGAGTTTCTGATTTGATAGGTGAGGGGTGGGGCCTGAAAATCTTCTTTTCCCACAAGCTTCCGGGTGCTGCTCATGCTGCTGGTCTGGGGGGTTCATTGTGGGAACCACTCTCTAAGCCTCCTTCCCTAGGTAAGCTCAGTGTTCACCTTGACGTCACGTTTCATCACAGTGTGGGTGACTTCTGGTGCATTTCCAGTAGCCTGAATGGTTTTCTAATGCCTCATAGTCAACATGCCACCAAATGTATTATGATCCTCTTCTCTATCCAATCTAATTTCTGTGACTAGAACTAAAGTGGCTAAGAGTTGAGACCACTTAAAATTAAGTTATTGACATCCTTCAGCTAGAAAATCAACTGTTTCTCTTTTAATGCAAATTTCTTTCATGACAGTTATCATAAATGTTCTAGTTTTATTTTTATTTTATTTCTGTATTTGCCTGTATTATTTTTTATGATGTATAAGCTGGTATAAATGGGACCATGTCTAATGCATTTTGGATTTCCATGATTTCCTTCATAGTGCTTAACCACAATTCATAATTTTCTGAAAAAACAAATGAAATGGCAAGAGCTTCCCACATCATAACCATAAAGACTCACCTGTTAGTGATTCTCAAACCAAACAAAAACTGGCTCAGTGACACTTCGGAGAGAGTCAAAGGTAACAGTTCTGTGTGATAGAGATCTCTTCAGTACAGACTAATGAAACCAAAAGGAATTCAAAGTCAACTGCAATGTCATGAAGTGCACTATTAATTAGATTACAGCACATCAGTAGGGCAAAATAGAAATTCTAGCCTTCCAATTGTCACAGGGCTAAACCCTGCCTGAAAGCTCTGTCTAAATGTGAAGTTGGTGGTTTCTTTTGCAGCTGCTCTGGCATGTCTCCCTTTATTTTCTCTCCTCTTTCTCAAATAAACTTTGAAAACTCTGAAGAAAAAATAAATGCTGTTAAGTTAAACAAGACTTCCTTTTTAGGTAGGTGGATGTATGCTTTTATAATATAAGTCAATGTTGAAACAGGATTTTATCTATTGAACTTTATTCTAAAATTTTTCCCAGAGACACTTATATTTACAAATATAAAGCCAAATGTTTGAATTGAGAGAAGGAAAGTAGTTATTTCTCAAGATAAACTTTTTGAAAAAGGAAACCATTAAAAAAATTGCCGTTGGGCTAGGTGGCTCAGCCTGTAATTCCGTGCTTTGGAAGACTGAGGTGAGTGGATTGCCTGAGCCCGCGGGTTCGAGACCCGCCTGGGCAACTTGGCGAGACCTTATCTCTACAATAAATAAAAAAATTAGCCAGGTGTGGTAGTGCGCGCCTGTAGTTCCAGTTACTTGGAAGGCTGAGGCAGAAGGATCACCGGAGCCCAGCAGGTGGAGGCTGCGGTGGCTGGTAGTGGCCACTGTACTCCAGTCTGGGTGACAGAGTGAGACTCCAACTCAAAAAAAAAGAAAAAGAAAAGAAAAGAATATCCAATTTATGAAAAGGAAAAGAACAACAACAAAAAACCCCAAAACACAAACCAAAACCAAAGAAAGCATAAAGAGAGAATTAATCAAAATTAAAGCAAAAAAAGAAGAATAGAAAACAAGCAAAATCAGAAGAATTGATGAACAGAAACAAAAGCTGGTTATTTGAAAGAATCAATAAACAAATTAAGGAAACATGTTTAAAAGTTAGGAATGAGAAAATTAAAACAGATATATAAGAAAGTAAAATTAAGTATATGAAAATTCCGTGATCTACTCTGTATGAATACATTGAACAGTCGGGGAAATTGGTGATTTTGTGATAAAACATATGATTATTTAAAAGTCAAGCATGTCACTTACTAAGGAACTTGGAAATTTAACATTAAAGAACGACTGTAACATAGGAGGAAAAGTTAGTCTTAATTGATCCAAATAGTGACTATCTTTTAAAATTCCAGTGAAAAACTGGTCTTTTTAGCAAACATATGGAGGGAAGAGACTGGACAAGCTTTAACAGTAGAAACAGGATATCTTATTTCCCAACATCCATTATAGCACAAAATTCCCTTGTTAAGACACTTGATAGACTTGTACTCATACAAAAAAAATTTACCTTTACTTAGCAGATCCTCCCAAATGCCAGATTTATTTAAAGTCTAAAATAAATTCCCTGAATTCCCAAAATAATATTGAGATAAAGAAAAGCTTCTGAGATAAAAAAAAAAAAGGAAAGAGAAAAGCTTTGTGCATTTATTTTCCTCTTACCTGTCTTCCACATTGTTCTAGCTAAGACCAAACCACTGCAGTGATGCTCTTATTTCCTAAACTTGTATTGCAGCATCCCCTCCCCAGATTAAAATGTTTCTTCCTCCACCCCATGTGAAATGTAATTATTCTATTAAGATCTTCATGGGGATTATTATATAGGTACTTTTATTGGTACCTTAAATAAATCTACCAGTTCATAGATTTGAAAGCCTTTTCCTCTATGTGTGATCACAGAGTGGAAATCAGACTTCCTTTGCTAGTTTGAAGACTTTAGCAAGCATTTGAGTCCTCTGGATGCAAAACCCTTCACTATATATGTTGAGTTTCAGTGTAGAAGCAAGCAGGGTGAAACAAAACAGGATATATGTTGCTCTATACATATACAGAAATATGCATATCACACACACACACATAGAGAGAGCGAGCGAACGAATGACAAAACTAAGTGTCACCTTTGTGATGCTCCAGAGTCAATCCAGGGAAAACTTAGAAATCCAAGGGGAAGGATTGGACGCTAGAGCAATGATGAGAAAAAAGCAACTTGGAAACAAATGTAAATGAGTAAGTAGAAGGTATTAGGATGGCACGGCTGGATATCAGAGTATTAACTTGTGAAGGATTCTGCAGAGATGTAGATTGGGCTGTGGGGAGAAGCCTCCTGAAATGTGAACAGCGTGAGGAGGGAAGTTGGTATCTAGGGAATCAAATCGAAGGTGCCCTCAAGACCACACATGCTTGAAGAGAAAAAGAAGGCGTCACTCAAATGACACTAGGTTAGAATTCAGCCAGAAAATCAGTGGGAGTGAACACACACACACACACACACACACACACACACACACACACACACACACA
>NW_007222451.1:8800-67833 GCF_000164805.1 Carlito syrichta | reverse complement strand
TTTTAGCCAATTTTTTGTTATTGTACTGAATAAAAAGTAGATGGGTTTAGAAGATTAAATTTTTACAGATATAATGTAGTACCAACCATTAAGAAGCAGAGAAAATAATAATATACAGTAATAGAGAGTCATAAGTCTTAATTGAGCCATCTAGAAATAAAACAGAAATAATATCTACTATGGCAGACAGAGCGACAAGTAACTTCCTTGTGTGAACTGATTAAATCTTATTGTAACATACACACACACACACACACACACACACACACACACAAACACTCTTTGAAGTTTGTGGGAGGGACTTGAGGTAGGAAGTCTGGCATTTGAGTGCCTGAACAACCAATAAGAATAGGGCAGAGACTGAAAGAAAATGACTTTGGAAAAGTAGGTAGAAACTAGGTCATTTAATGCTTTAGAGATTGTATCAAGTATTTTGGATTGACTCCTAACAGCAATGGGAAACTTCTAGGGGATTTTTAAGCAGTGGAGAGACATGATTGAGTGTATGTTTTACCAGGCTCTCTTTAGGCAGTAGAGAAAAACCCTGGTGGAGCGGGGGGTAGGGAGAAAGGGGTGGGGTAACCAGTGGATAATGAAGCAGGCAGTCAGGAAGCAAATGCAGTTGTCCAAGTGAAACTGGATAATGATTTGGACCAAGATTCAAGGAATCGGTGACCAGGTGGTAACTGTCAGTGACAGAAGAACATGCTTAGAGCAAACAGGTCATTAAAGTCAACAGGCCCAAGGACTACTCGATATGTAGGGTCATTTGATGTGGCTAGACGCTATTAGGACAGCCTTTGCTTTAGGTAACAGTTGCTGCCCAGGAAAGCCAGTTTAAAACCTTTCCTACCAGAGTGGTTCCTAGTTAACCATTGACCACATGGCTGAAGACAGATGAAGTTGTGGTATATAATAATTACTCCTCCTTAGCTGCCTGGGCCCTGGCAGGTATCACTGATGAATCCTCCCATGCAGTGCCATTATTTCAACTAAAAATGTATTAAGCACTGAAAAATCAGCCGAAAGCCATCCAAGCTTTTTAAAAAGGTATATAAAATAAAATTAAGAACTTTATGTGCACAAGTTTGGTAGTATCTGATTTGGTTGCTTGGATTTTTTAGTTTTACTGTTGTTTTGTTTCTTTCCTTGTTCTTGACTGTTATTTCAGTCATTTGGGAGTAAAGGCAGAAATTAGAGGGATGAAGAACCCACTGGTGTAGTGGTAGCATATTAATTGTGTCTTTTATTTCCTGTATTCTGACGTTTTGACTTCTGGGGCCTTGCTGACCCTGCAGGGACTGCTTCTCTTAGAATGAGCCAATGCTTAAGAGATAGTAAACAGCTCGCTCATGAATGCCCCTTTTTTTTTTTTTTTTTTTGAGTTGGAGTCTCACTCTGTCGCCCAGACTGGAGTGCAGGGGTCGCTCCCGGCTACCGCAGCCTCGACCTGCTGGACTCCGGCAATCCTTCCACCTCAGCCTTCCAAGTAGCTGGAACTACAGGCGCGTGCTACCATGCCAGGCTAATTTTTTTTTTTTATTTATTGTAGAGATAAGGTCTCACCAAGTTGCCCAGGTGAGTCTCGAACCCGCGGGCTTAAGCAATCCACTCACCTCAGCCTCCCAAAGTGCGGGATTACAGGCTGAGCCACCGAGCCCGGCTGAATGCACCTTCTAAATACAAACCAACCAATCCACAGCCCACATCCCAATCACTTCCTTTTCCAAGTTCTCACACACCAGGCCATTATCCATCATCCCTAATCACCTCAGGACCAGGTACCAGGTACCAGGCAACTAGGGACAGACCCTGTGCCACAGAGTCCACTAAAACTATTCAAAAAGCCCATTCTTAACCTGCTTACCCTGCCTCACCTGTTCCTTCCCATGAAAACCACAAAAAAGGCTCTTGTCCATAGTTCCTCTCTCTCCTCTGCCTCTTGACATGGCTCCCTCTGGCATGGTGTGCCCCCTTCTCTTGGAACTGTAACAAATCACTTTTTTTTTTCTTTGTGTCGGGGTCTCACTCTGTCATCCAGGCTGGAGTACGGTGGCACAATCATGGCTCACCGCAGCCTCTACCTCCTAGGTTCAGGTGATCTTTCCACCTCAGCCTCCCAAGTAGCTGGGACTGCAGACACCATCACACCTGGCAAATTTTTATTTTTTTTGTGGAGACAAGGTCTTGCTCTATTGCCCAGGCTATTGTTGAATTCCTGGGCTCAAATGATCCTCCTGCCTTGGCCTCCCAAAGTGCTGGGATTACAGGTATGAATGGCAATTGTCTCTTGGTCTTTGGCTTTACGATATCTCAAATTTTCTATTAATACACAACAGGTAGAAGAAAACTACCGATACTTACCCATTCCCTATCTTCTATCTGCAACTGAAGAGATACTTTAAAAAATTAGCAAATAATTTTCCTGAATGTTTTTCTTCTACATAATTTTCCTCTTAAATTAGATCTAAAAGGCCAATATAGTGTGGTGGTGTAGAAGGAGCACAAAACAAATTCTGGTTCTGGCTTCCAATCTTGACTCCTTTAAAACTTAATATTCACTAGGAACAATAACTTCACTTCTCTAAAGTTGTTTTGCATCTTTAAAATGAGAGAGATAATTTTGACCTAATAGGTTTATTTTAAGCAATGAACTTCCATAATGTGACTACTCAATATGGCTTGTATCTTTATGTGAACTCTGGAATCTTGGATGGTGTTCTGGTCATGGTGAGTGCTCAGTCAAGTCTAATAATGTTCAATTTCCAAAACTGTACCGGGGAAACTTTTGTTGAACTTTTTTTGGCTCTTCTTTCTTGAAGGATAGATTTTTTAAAAGAGCTATACCTAGGAAATACGTCAAGGCTCTTCAATTTGGGACTCAAAAGGACTAACCTTTGGTTGCTTTCTCTTCTCATTTTATTCCTAAAGGTCCACCTCAATGTGTTGGTCTTTGCCAGCAATCCTCAAACTAGTCTCGCAGGGCCTCCTGTTTTTGTAATTAAAGTTTTACTGGAACACAAGCACATCCTTTTGCTTATATACTGTCTCTGGTTGCTTTCGCAGTACAATGGCAAAGACTCAAGACCCACAAGTCTAAAATATTCACTATCTCAAGAAAAAGACTCCTGGTCTTTGCTGTTTTAAGGCCAGTTTCTTTCTCTGGTGGATTAAAAATGCCCACAAAGTCTTTGCACTACTCCCATCACGAGCTGAGTTGAAGTCCCTTCCACAATGACTCTGGGGTTGGTTAAGACTTGCTCTGGCCGATGACATCACCAAACGTGACAAATGCAAAGGCTTGATAAATGTGTTCACATTGGGGCCTGCCTTTTTGGAACACTTCCCTGAGACCCCCTAAGACTGGGAAGCCTGATCAAGTCTGCTGGAAAATGAGAGGCCACATGGAGAAGAACCAGGACACCCCAAGCAAGATCCGGTACTAACTGCTGGCCATGAGAAACACCCTGGATTACCCACTCCTCAGCCATCAGATGACTTCAGCCGAGGTGACAGAAAACACACTCAATGGACACTATCTTTTTAAAAATTTACATTGATATATTTGTTTTAAACCACTTTGTTTTCTATACACACTCAAGACTAGCAATTTGACTTCAGGTCTGGACTTTGCTCAAGCTGTGTGACAGAGCAAGGGTGACTAACGCAAACTGCCTTTTCCCATCATAACAGTCAGTTTCACACAAACTAAATTAGGCTAAAGGTCAATAATATTTAGTTCTTACTAATTCTGTGGCACAAACCCACTTCTGCCCTCTCTGTACCTTATAAGGCTTTGGGAGATGAAGGGGACACAAGGTAGCAAATGTTGGCAATAACTTTCAAACACTGTCTATACAGAATGGCACTGCTACTGCTATTGTTACAGAACATTTAATCTAGTACAGTCAATTTCCTATTATCCATAATGGAAGGCTGTCTTAGCATGGTTGAATCAAATTAAATATAATAAATTTCAATTTTCTAAAATGGTGGACTCCTTGCTGGCTTGAAGTAAATCCCCAAGCCTGGTACTGACTAGCTATGTATCTTGAGCAAGCTACCAACTTCTTTAAGCACTGAACTACCCAATCTACAAAAATGGGAATACTGACACTGCCTTGCATACGTGTAAGAATTTGTGTACAAGTTCTGAAGCCAGACTGCCTTGGTTTAAATTCCAGCTTTGGCACTTAAGAGCTGTATATCCGGGCAAATTACTTAGCCTCTCTGTTTTGCTTAACAGCAGTTATCTTATAGTTGTTTTGAGGTTTAAGAAAATACATGCAAGCCAGGCTTGGTGGCTCAGCCTGTAATCCCGTGCCTTGGGAGGCTAAATTGAGTGGATTGCCTGAGCCCGCAGGTTCAAGACCCGCCTGGGCAACTTGGCGAGACCTCATCTCTACAATAAATCAACAAATTAGCTGGCATGGTGGAGCGCACCTGTAGTTCCAGTTACTTGGAAGGCTGAGGCAGAGGGATCGCCAGAGCCTAGCAGGCCGAGGCTGCGGTGGCCGGGAGTGTTCCACTGCACTCCAGTCTGGGTGACAGAGTGAGACTCCAACTCAAAAAAAAAAGAAAAGAAAATACACGCAAAAGGCTTACAACAATAGCTGGGATGTTGATAAGAGCTCAATACTTATTAGCCTATTATTATTATTATTATTAGAGTGGAAGTCGCACTCTGTCACCTAGGTTAGAGTGCAGTAGTACACTCACGGCCACTGCAGCCTTGATCTGCTGGTGAGCCTTGTATCTCAGCCTTCCAAGTAGCTGGAACCACAAACGTGCACCACCACGTCCAGCTAATTTTTTGATTGATTGTAGAGACGTGGTCTTGCCAAGGTGCCCAGGCTGGTCTAGAACTCCTGGGCTCAGGCAATCCTCTCACCTCTGCCTCCCAAAGTGCTAGGATTACAGATGTGAGCCACCATGGCTGGTCACACATTATTACTAGTAGCAGGATATGAGTATCCTGTTCTTATCTCCTAGGTCAAAGTTATGCCTCAAATCAATCATTTAGATTTCTTTCCTCTTTCCATTATTGCCAGAGGTGTTATTCTAAGACAGTGGGAGAAAAATAAGGAGATCTTTAAGCAACAATATTTAACAAGGAGATATTCATCTCCAAAATAACAAAGAAAAATTGTAAAGATTCGATGACAATTACAACAAGTTTTTATTGAATGCCAACACTGGCTAGGCACAATTAGACACACTATAATCTCATTTGCTTTGTCTGGTATCTAGTAACAAAGTTTAAGATATTATCATAGATTTCGATGGCCTCCTTAACATATTTAACCTGAAGTGATACTCCTTAGACAACACATACAGTTTTATGTCCATGTCCTCTGTGTCTTCCAAGTTGCTATAGGATTTTATCTGATCTGAGAAACTGCTATTTATATCACGGGATGCAGTGTGACGTCAGAATCAATGTAGATAGGAAGCAAAACAAAATAAGGCTCATAGAAAAATAATCTTACAAGAACTAACATATCCTAGAGATAAAATTCACATATATCCAGTAAAAAGAAACTCATATTCAAATGAGCATTGTAAATATAGAACTAAAAGGAGATTCAATTTGCATCTCCATTTGTAAATCTACAGAGTAGGAAGAAAGAACATCCCATTTTCCTTGTGATTAGTCAATACATTTAACAATTACAGCAAATACAAAGTACTTTTGTAAATGACTGGTTAATGATTGACTCGCATTTGTAAACTTACTTCAGCCCTTCCCCTTTCTCTTTCACCTCTGCAAAAAGAAAGAGAACATGAACAGTGAGGAAAACTCAGAAATAAGACCTAGTTTTTGCTATAACTTGATTCCTTAGAAGCAGCAATGCTTTCTTATAACAAAGGTTTTTATACTATCAAGTATATCAGTTAAACAGTTCAATTGCTTTGTATGTTACATATAATTTTCAACAACATACAGGAGTCTATATGGCAGTTAAGAATCCGGTTATTATCAGAACAGAATTCCTTAAAATATTGTCTTCCTTTTGATTATAATTTCCCTTTTGGATGTTTATGGGAGGACCCCAAAACCCTCAGAATTATCTTTTGGAGGGCAGGCCCCGTGTAGTACACTTGGAACTTGTTCCTTCAGATCACATGGTCAACCAAAGTTTAAGTTTTGAGGAGGTTGCACGATTTGCGGAAGAAACGTCCCGAGTTATGGCAAACAGGTATCTGGTTTTTCCACAATGCACCTGCCTGCACCACACTGAACGTTCAGCAATTTTTAACCAAAAACAGCATGACCCTGATTCTCACTCTCCCTATTTACCCAATCTCCCCCTGAGCGATGTTTTTTTATTTTTATTTTTCTCCAGCTAAAAAAAGTTCTCAAATGGAAACATTTTGCAGATGTGGAAGAGGTGAAACAAACAAAAGGCAGAAGCACTAAATGGCATCAAAATTGATGATTTCAAAAACTGTTTTGAGCAGTGGAAAAAGCATCTTGATAGGTGTATTGCATCAAACAGACAGCGCTTTGAAGGTGACTTAAGTTTAAACATGTAGGAATACACATTTAAAAAAAATAAACTCTGAGTTTTTTTTTGTGCTCCCCCCCGCCTCCCGTAAGTGCTGGTCTGTCTCTATCATGGGGCGAGAGGTGAGAGTTTCATAATTCAGTCTTCCAGGTAATGCTAGAAAAGTACTTTAACATCAGGATCACCCACAAACACTCCTCCACTTTTGTTGGTTTTCTGAGTCGGGGTCTCACTCTGTTACCCAGACTAGAGTGAAGTGGCATGATCACAGCTCACCGCAGCCTCAACCTGTTGGCCTCAGATGATCTCTCCAACTCAGCCTTGAAGTAGCTGGGACTAGAGACACATGCCACCACACCTGGCTAAATTTTCTTTTTGGAAGGTAAGAGGTCTCACTATGTTGCCCAGGCTGTATTCCTCCACTTTCATAGGCTGAGCTGTTTCAGCTTAGAGTCTCTATATCTTATCTATCTTTGTAACTTCAGCACCTAGCATATAATAGGCACTCATTAGCTAGCTGCTGAATGAAGCAAAAAAACCCCCTTATCTGTCCAAAGATAAATTTCCACTAAAACTTACTAGAACATCTTTATTGGCTCCACATGAAACTACATTAGCTCCACTTTCTCACATACTGTTATTTCTTTAAATATATTTTAATTGCATATTTATTTATACAACAATGTCCACCATAAAAAAATCTCTAGTTTATTAAAATTAGTCTCAGAAGAACTGATTGAATTTGATATCAGATTGAATCTTTCTCATATTGTTCTGTGGTATCTCCCAACTCCGATTATAATGCTTGCAATACCCTTTAGCTGTTCATAAAGTCTTCTGGGTTTTATTCAGGTCCAAAGAGGGAAGATGGAAGTAGAGACAAAAAGGAGAGCTTCAAGTCAAAACTCCCATGCTGATCAAGATATAAACATCAGACAGAGAGGTCACCTCTGCAAAAGACTATCTCTGTAGTTTAGTTAGCCTCTCTGAGACTTGATTTTTTTCATCTCTAAGGCAGATTTATCCTAGAATCTTTCTGGTTCCTTTTTAGCTTCAATACTCTACGATTTGGTTCTAATCTAATAATAGATGCACAAACTGAAACACTAATCATATATTTTGCTGGAGGCTGATCAGTCCTTACCAAATCAGGAATGAAAGAATGTTTTTCTTCTCACTTACAGCAGAACCTCAGAAAGCTAGGCGTTGAAAAAGCCCAAGTAAGCTTTTTAAAAATTTTGGCTGGAACAATGTCTTATGTTATTTAATAATTTAGACAGTGTCTAGGTTTAAATGCTATAGCATGTTCTCAACTGAGGCTGTACACTGGCATCATCTGATGAACTTTATTTTACTGTTGCCTGGGTCCCACCCCTAGAGGTTCCTAATTTGTCTGAGGTGCAGCCTGGGCATAAGGACTTAAACAAGCTCTCCAGGTGATCCTATCATAAGGGGACAATTACTGGCACAAAGCAATGAATCCTAAATGTTCTCACGAATCAGTCACCTGTAGGGATTACTGAAACACAGATTGCCAGGTGCTATGTCCAGAGTTTCTAGCAGGTCTGAGATAAAGCCCAAGAACTTGTTTTCTATTGAGTTCCCAGGTAATGCTGATGCTTTTGTTCAGAGACCTTGCTTTGAAAAGCACTACCAGTGAAGAAATAGCATTAGTACTGGCACCTGAAGTCCTTGGTTTAAATCCTGATTCTATTATTACCACCTATGTAATCTTAAAAAAGTAATTTATTCTTTCGTCTTTACTCTCCATCTAACAATATTTAGGTCTCAGAATTGTGACACACAAACAGTGTACCAGTCAGGGTCTGGTATAGTCCCTAGAATAGAATATACAACAAATATAAACCTTTTTTTCCCATTGTACATGGCTAGATGGTGCAATTAAGCTAAATCGACAACACAGAAGTTAAAAACTTCACAGGAAAAAAGACCAGACAATTGAAGCAAACAATATCTTATTAGAATTATAAATATAAAGTACAGAATGATAAATAAATGCTTTAAGTATAGGGTCTTAAAAATAACTGTTCAATTTCAAAACATTGACTATAACAATTTGGGTAGTACAAGCAAAAAACCAAAGAGGTTTCTTCCCTGCTTGCCAACTGTTTTACTTTATGTCTCTCAATGTCCTCTCAGGGTGAATGTTCACATCGAGGTGGATCCTGGGAGGCAAGCAGGTGTATTGTAGCAACCGCTGTATGTGCCTTCATAGATGGGAAGGCACCAGGGCTGTGCCCCCACAGTGTAGTGAGTTGAGGCAAGAACTGGGATACTGTCAGTGTTTCTCTGTAGAACCTACAGTGAGTCTCAAAGGTATGGAACAGTTCAGATTAAAAAGCATAAGCTATGTCAGGATCGTTTAAAGCAAGTTTCTCATTCAACCAGAGAGGCAAGGTCTTACTGGGCTTAAAAAAAAAAAAAAGAAAGAACAAGAGTTTTTCCCTTCCAATCTAGCCTGATGCCGTATGTGACAGCTTTTTTTTTCTGAATTCCTGGAAAAAAAAAAAAAGAAAAAGAAAAAAGTAATGGCTGTCAGTATATCTTCTTGTAAAACTGTGAGCTTCTCAGGGTTCTATTTGTCCCCTTCCTCCACGGAACCTTCTCAAATGCCCCAATTCTTTCATTTTTGTTGTCTGCAATATAAATCTGACTTCAACTTATATTGTCCTATGTGGCTAATTCCATTTTAGTGTTCTCTTCCCAAGTGAAACCCAAAAGCCCTTTAGGGATGGAGGGTATGCTTTTTACTTTTTTGTCTTGAAAAAGCTGATGTCCAAACAACTTTGTTTAATTACCAGATTGTCCACGCTAAAAACTGAATAGCTTGCCTGTAGGAAAATACTCAAAATCTTGCTGCAAAAATTAATGTAAGGCCTGCAGTATAGTCAGTATATTTGCGGAATGGAAGTGATTTCTTAAAGCCAGAAAATTCCCTCAGTTCAGCTATCCTTAGTGCTTAAAACCAACCTGAAATGAACACAACCAGGGTGGTTCCCACCTCAGCCACATCCCTGGTATTCCCTGGCCTCCACTTATCCATCTACTCCTTCCAGGTCCCATGAAACACCCACATTTCCCTAACACCAAAACTCTTTTCCTTCCTTTCTTTGCAAAATGGTTTGTTAATTAAAAGCCATACCCAGTGTGAAGTCTTTCAAAAATCTAGCAATCTAGGCCCTCTCATTTTATTTTTATTTTTTGAGTTGGAGTCTCACTCTGTCACCCAGACTGGAGTGCAGTAGCCGCTCCCAGCCACCACAGCCTTGACTTGCTGGGCTCTGGCTATCCTTCCGCCTCAGCCTTCCAAGTAGCTGGAACTACCGGCATGCACTACCATGCCCGGCTAATTTTTTGGTTTATTGTAGAGATGAGGTCTCGCCAAGTTGCCCAGGAGGGTCTTGAACCTGCAGGCTCAGGCAATCCATTCACCTCAGCCTCCCAAAGGCGCGGGATTACAGGCTGAGCCACCAAGCCTGGCTGGCCCTCTCATTTTAACAGAATCAGAAGCAGAGTTGATTTTGTGGCCATCTCGCCAGGGAGACAGGGTTTTCTCAGGTTTGCTTGTTACCAGAAACTGAAGAGATTTGTAGGTAGCTTGACAGGGTTCAGCGCTGCCTTGCAGTCAATGCTTCTATCCTTTAAGAGTATTTTTACTGGGGTGGTCTGACCCCTGACCATAGTCATTCCAGCTAGTCCTTTAACAGGACTGTGAGGTATCAAAAAGTCAGTTGGGTAGCCCAGGGATTGGCAAGATTTGCTTTTACACCTCAACGTGTTTTGAACAGATTGACTTGAGTAGAGTTGGATTATGGCAATTTACCTCAACTTCACCATAGTTATTAGAAGAAATATTGTTATTCTCAAATTTTTAATTAGTTGCTTCAGTTATTGTTTTAATACCCCAAATTGAACAACCTGTTTTAAATCTCCTTCCCTTGTTCCTACTACATATGCTCTGCAAGTATCTCTTTAAATGCTTCAGTTATGATCCTTTAGATCAGAAGCCTAGAAACCACAAAGTAGCCTTGTCACCTCTTTGATTCTGCATAGGCATCATCACTGTACTAGCATATATGCATATGCATGCTTTTAACAAAAAGTAAAAATGCTATTCTCATTCTCCTTTGTCTCAAACAGGCACACAGGTATGTAGTTAGAAATTAAATAAAGGCCACAAAAACTTCCCAAGGAAGATCATTAAGAAGAAAAATCCTCTCGTCCTCTAACATCACACAGCTGGTCTTTAAGACATGCCAACTAAGAAAAAAGGCATCACCACAGTGACAGGAAGACTGAATCTTTTCCTCTTTGGGTGGTAGCTGAATTTCTATTGGAAGTCCTAGTAAAACATATAACCCCTCATTTATTCTAAGCAAGTCTTTTCTTCACTTTCCTTCAAACAATACTTTTACTTTCTCATTCGAATACAAAGATTTGGAGACTGTGAAGGGTAAAGTTCGGGGTGGGTATCAGTCACTTTAAATCACATGTTGGCTATGCAGAGAGAGGGAGAATGGCTGGGGAGGAGGGTGAGAGAAACATATCTTCACTGGGAGCACTTTCAAAGTTGTTGCCGATATCTCATGAAGGCCCAGGCTGCTACCATGGTAAGGGCAAACACTGGCACCAGCACCATCAATATGGGAATACCACTTGGGTCCCCTTCACTTCGATGTCCTATAGGTCCATTCTGCATCTGTAACTGAAGGGAAAGAAAAATGTTAACTCTAGTGACATGTGTATTGACCACAACTGAAATGTTCAGGTTAATACCACCCAAGTCTCTAGACCACCTAAACCCATAATCCCCAAGCATCACCCAGCAGAAAAAGTCCTCTCTTTGGCCTGAGCTGATGCAACAGTGTCACAGAATCTTGGGAGAGAAAATAGGTCCGACAGGGAGGCATTCAACCTTGCTGTGCAACTGACCTAAAGGGCCCTTGAGGGCAAGTCAGGTAATTTCTTTCTGTTTCTGTACTGCCTCCTCCACCTCTCTATTTGTGTATCATATTAGGAAAATGAAGGCAAGAGATGAAACCTATGATCCTAGGGGGAACTTTGTTATTACTGGGTGGGAGGTGAAGGGGGGATTTTTCTGGAAAGGTTTACTTAGAAAGATTATTGATCATCAGAATACAATTAAGAGAGATCTGGGTAATGTCAACACAGGTACAACAACCTTTCTTGAAAATGCTTTCCAATTCCTAGAAGTCACCCACTCCCTTCTAAGATGGGGTCTTATCCTTCATCCCCTAGTTTGTAACACAGGACAGAGATAAAGGTGAACCCACATGGAACAGAGGTTATTTTTTAAAAGTAAAAAGAAATGATATCCTAGTGGTGGCAAATTTTCTATTGTCTAATGTTTCCTTTTAAGGCTGGATGGTCTTCATTTTAGTCATTTTGTTCAGGGTGATCCTTCTTATGGTCAACTCTTAATGGCTAACTTGAAATAATTATGGTGCCATCTTGCTTGAGTTAAATTTATCTTCCTCATTACAATTCATAAAACTCTAACCCTTCAACCTGCACAAACTACCATTATGCCTTCTCTTTTACCTCTGCATCTTTCAATCATTTGTTGATAAGATGTCCTGAGAGGCCATGCTAAAGAAGAAGACATGGTTTTTGGGGATAGGCCAATTCTCTGAGCAGGAGGGTCTGTTTTACTAGAAATTAATTATTTATAAATGTCTTCTAAAAAGTAAACACTGGAAGTCACTTCCCATGTACCTTCAAAAAGATCTGTAACCATATTTAAAGTACATACCTATACTTACTTGTCTTTATCTACTGCATAAATTATCCCATGATTTAGAGAGAAGAGCCAAGCCAGAGAAACAACTGGGACCAATACTGTCTCTTATCAACTTGTGTTCTAATCTATTACACCCAGATTCTTCTTGCAATCTTGGTTGTTTTCTCAGATCTCTTTCATGTTTTACCTTTTCTACTTTTCTAGTAGGTCCCCTGTCCTCTTAAGCCTCTAAATTCTTTCTCAGTCACTGAGTGAGGAAGAGTGCACCCATTTAAGGAGTAATTTTAAAGGCACACCAAACCTGCATTGTGAATACATTCAGAAATCCTCAGCACTGCAGGAGGAATTACTTCTACCCAGGCTCTCTTTCACATCATCCAAAGGATAAAATGCCAGGAAATAAGAAGCAGATACAGGAACAAGTGCTGCCTTTACTTAATTCTGATTTCCATCTCCTCTTCCACTAGAGCTCTCCTTTGAATACTAGAGCTCTGGTCAAAAGGATCACCAAGCTGGTAAGTGAAGAGTTTGTGGCAATGATAGGGAAAAACATACAGTGGGTATCAAAAAATTCACCCTCTTTGTAGTTAGAATTTTATAAATTGGTTTATAAATAAGTGTTCAAGGGCAGACATATGGTTCCTTTCCAACCAAAAAGTAAAATTGACCCTTTTTTCACCATCTATTTTCATTTGGTTGTCAAGCTTTACCTGTAAAGCATATTACCTTGAACCAGGGCTGGATTGCAAGCATACTATTAGAGATTTCCCTTGATGATAAGCAGAAGTACCGGGGACCGTTTCCTTTGACAGAGAAACTCTCCAGAAGAGAATAAAACTGACAAAAAAACAGCACTGAGGATGACAACAACCAGGTTTATTCACAAGATTGGTACAAGTGGTCTCTGGCTGCAAATGACACATACCCTGTGCTGCACTCTCAGGGACACAGCATATCCCGCGTTACGAAAGAGGTCTACAGCATCCTGGTGCAGCAGGTTCTTCAGGTCTTGGCCATTCACCTATCCAAACAGCAAGGAGAATAATAAGAAGACAGAAGGTTAACTTTCACAAGTCAACAATGTATTTTCATGTGGCCCAACTTTTAAATAACAAACTCCTTTAGAGCAAATTCCAAGGGCTAGGAATATGGGCGAAGTTACTTACAACTCTTACAACTTATTTCATTTTCAAAGCTACGTTTTTCTGGAACTCAAGTCCCACAGGTCATTTGAAGAGAACAGAGGTACAAATAAATACATAAAATCAAAAACAGACTTTCCATCTGCTTAGCTTCTCTACCTGTCTTGTTTTGACACATGGGATTCTGTTATTGTACCTGAATGTCTCCCATGAGCATGAGCCTGCTTCCCCACAGCTAACATGACCTTCCAGGCTACTATCCTATTCTTTATGTCTCTAATCCCTGGCATTGACAGCTGTAACTCTAGAAACATAACTCTAGGAAACTCACCTACAATTTACTTTGATGTGGTTCAAATTTACACTAACCCATTCTATTGGTCTTGCTCTGCAATGAAAAATTTCCCTTAATTCCATGGATACTCCTGTTTTCCTCAAATTTAGTAAAAACCATCTTTCCATGATGATACAAACCCTTAAAAAACATTTCAATGCAGATCACTGTTACCACTTAGAGGTGAGAGATGTGAAGGAATACTGCTACTGATACTTTTTGGTGTCAGGAATGACACTGGCCACAAATAATACCTATCTTCTGTTGCACTTAATGGCATAGCACAGCCCTTTTGTTGCAAGATCACACATCTTTTATACATCAACATCACCATCAACAGCAGCAAGAACATCCAATATATTGGATTAATTCTGTGCTTTACATACATTATTTAATTTAATTATCACAATAATCCTATGACACAGACAATATTTTTTATCTCCTTTCACAGATGAAGAAATTGACACTTAGCAAGATTACTGAGTGTAGGAGGTAGGGTTTTTAAGTAATGAAAGGTACAAGTACCCTTGCATTTCACTGTTCTTTCTGCACTATTAATCCTCCATCTTGATTTACCAACTATCCTCTGCTCAGTGGAAGCTCAAGCCATTGACTTATATCAACTCTCTCACCTTCCTTGTCACAATCTTCCTTCTCCAAGGTTCATAATCTTCCCTATATTCTATTTCCTACCAATATATCTGGTAAATGAATCTATGACCAGTTCTGCCTTACAGACTGTCTACCTTCTTAAATTAATAGTTTCCAGCTCCATTCTACTTGGTCACCAACTGACATAAATTTAGGCTTAAACGTCAGACATACTTCAGCTCTAAAATCTCAAACTCTTAAAAACTTGAGCCCAATTTCCACTCATTTCACACTTCCTATTATCCTCATCAGAGTCTTTAACTTTTTTTTATAGACTTTACTTGAGTCATCTAGGAGTTCCTGTTGCAATTTCAACAAAGCACTTGGTAAATCATTAGAATCCCTTGTCCTATGATCTGCTGTCATCTTTCCAGTCCCGGACAACTGACTGCATCTACTTTTTTTGCTATCATGGAGTTGAATAAAAGGGTACAGTCACACTCTCCACCATAGATCCATGCTAGCTGCCTCCAGCTCATCTGTAAAAACCCTTCTTATCTAATGAACTCCCTAATAAATTCTCAGTGGTAGTTGTTCCAGATCTTTTTCCACCATTGAACTCCAAGCTCAATTCTATTTCTCCCTTGAGATTCCTTTGCCTCATTTTTTGTGAGAATACTGAGAACTTCTCATAACCATGCTCTCCATTTTTTTCTCCCTCCTCCAAGTTTCTGTATATCCTCTTACTGCTACTTTCCCCTGGTCTCTGTGTTAGATCTACTGCCTGTGTCAAGGCCAAACCAGCCACTGATGCTCATGATCATATTTCTTCCAGCCTCCTTACAGAACTCACACAGTCACTTTCTCCTCTTGATTATCTTTCTCTGCCCCTTCTCAACTAAAATGATCACTTCTATAAAGAAATCAGCACAAATATTTCTTGGAATCCACTGTCATCCTCTTCCCATCTCCATTCCTCCTCCTTTCACTCCAAAAGTTGTTGAAACAACTGTTTGCATGCACTGCCAACACTTACTCAGCGTTCACCTTAATTCCCTTGTAATCTCATATTATACTGAGAGGAAAGAACATGTTCTCCTAAAACTCAGCTGTAACTTTCAATCACCAAATTCTATAGCCCCTTCTCAGTCTTCAGACCTCCCTCTTTCTTTTGTAATTTTTTCTTACCTTGGCTTATGACACTGAGGTCTTCTAGTTCTTAAATTATCCCTTTCCTGTTTCCTCTCCCCTTTCTTCCTTCTTAAGTTGAGTAAATGTTCTTAAATGTCAGTCTTCCCTCCTCTCTCCCATGATCAGCTTTCACAATTTCAACCATAATGTTTAAGACAACTCCCAAATTTGTATTACTATTTGTACTTCTGGATTTGCCAGTTTCCTGCTGGATGCCTATACTTAGATATTCTGCTATTCCCTAATTCAACATACCCAAAACTTTATTACTTCCCACAAAACCAGAAAATACACATCCTGACTTCTTTCTTATTGCCACTATCATTACCTCAGACAATTTTGATAATATTTTTAAACCTTCTCCATGCTGTCAACCCTCACATAAAAAATATTACCAATTCTGTAGTCCAACACCATAACTATGTCTCTCATATGGTATTTTCTTTCCTATTGTCTCTCTTTTTAGGCTGTTGATACTTTCTGACACACTATTCTCTAGGTCTGCCCCCATTCCAGACTACTCAGATACTATACCTCCAGATTAATCTTCTTAAAGTGGAACTGTTAGTACTACTTTACTGCTGAAAAATACAAAAACAACAAACTAGGGAACAAGAACAGCCCGATTTCTCATGCTGGCATGCAAAGTCTTCCAGAAAATTGTTCCAACATACCTTTTCAATGTAATCTCTCTGTACTCTTTTTCATATATCCTATGCTCTAGCTAAGTCACATGTTTTATGTCCCCTGATACTGGGACATAAAGCACATCCTTTACCTTCATAACTGTGCTCAAGCAATATATACCTACCAATCGAATGCCCTCTCCTTTAAAAGAATTATCTTTATCTTCCAGGATTGATCTTAAAAAGGATCAGTTCTGGTCAGGTTCGGTGGCTCAGTCTGTAATCCCAGCACTTTGGGAGGCCGAGGCAAGTGGATTGCCTGAGCCCACGGGTTTGAGAACAGCCCAGGAAACTTGGCGAGACCTCGTTCCCACAATAAATCAAAAATTAGCCGGGTGTGGTGATGCGAACCTGTAGTTCCGGCTACTTGGAAGGCTGAGGCGGAAGGATCACCGGAGCCCAGCAGGTTGACACTGGGGTGGCTGTGAGTGTGCCACTGTACTCCAGCCTGGGCGACGGATTGAGACTCCAACTCAAAAAAATAAAAAAAAAATACATGTATGTAGTTTCTGTTATAGGTCACACTTTAGAAGGTTTGAAAAACACGTGCCTACAGCAGTGGTTCTCAAACCTTATGACACAGACTCATTAGGGGAATGGTTACGATACAGATTTTAATTCTTTGGATCTGGGTAGGGTCCTGAGATCCTGCACTAGAACAAGCTCCCAGATTGTGGCCAAACTGCTGGTTCTTCAACTTTACTTTTAGAACCCAGAGCTACTCAGCTGAGTAATCCCAGAATTGCTAACCTACTTCAGCTTCCTTAACTCATTACATAATAAGTTGTATTGAACCTGAGATATGGCAGATTTGCAACATGCTAGAAAATTCTGTGACTCTGAATGTTCAGAGAATCAGGACGGTGTTGCTCTAGTTACTTGATGGGGAAACATCCCATTTTTTGCTTTAACTCTTGGCTATTAGCAGTCTTTAAAAATGTACTTCCTGATCGGACGTGGTGGCTCAATCCTATAATCCCAGCATTTTGGGAGGCTGAAGCGAGAGGACTGCCTGAGGTCAAGGGTTTGAGACCAGCCTGGGCAACTTGGTGAGACCTCATCTCTACAATAAATCAAAAAATAAGCCAGGCGTGGTAGTGCGTATCTGTAGTTCCAGCTACTTGGAAGGCTGAGGTGGGAGGATCATCTGAGCCAAGCAGGTTGAGCCTGTGGTAGTAGTGACTGTGCCACTGCACTCCAGCCTGGGCAACAGAGTGAGACTCCAACTCAAAAAAAAAAAAATTTAAAAATGTGCTTTCTATTTCCTGCCTTATGAAACAAGCTGAGTTAAAATTAGGCTTTATTGAAGATTAAGAATTTTGAATTGCCTCAGGATAATCTAAAACAGAAGTTCTGACTACAGAATTATATAAATGTAGATGTGGTGGCATAGGGAAAGAACAGGCTCAACTTAATGAGCACAGATCTTAGACTATACTCTGGATATTTTAATTTTTTACCAAGATCCTGAAATGAACCATATTTTTGGGGAGAGGGAGGAACTCTTTTTTCATCAAAGTTAAAAAAAATTGATTATCTAGATCCAATTAATCAAGCCCAACCAAAAAGTCAGCTTGCTATAATGGAGTTGTTAAATCATTGAACAACAAATTTATTAGACATTTACTCCGTGCTAGCTATAAGCCCAGGTGCTGGACATAGAGAGATGAGAAGACAAAGACTCCTCCCCAGAGGTATTTTATCTAAGTAATTCTGCTGTATATTTCAATGCCTCTGCAGCTGATTGGTTGTGGATTTCTTATAGTATATTACTTTACATTCTACTCTAAGCACTTGAAGATGCTGTATCTCAATGGGAATGGATCATTCCCATTGGTTTCTAAGCTAAGGGCAGTGACTATTCTTTCATTTTCTTTGTAACATTCCTTAGCACCTGGCATAGTGCTTTGAAGGCCATCAAGTACAAGAGCTGATAAGTGAGGATAAGTAGCCAATCTTTTATCCACCAAATAAAAAACTGTACTTAAACAAAATATGAAATCCAGCTGGCTAAATAGCCCAATCTGTGGCACTTTGTTGTATCAGGGGGAAGTTTGGTTAAAATGGAACATTCAAATGTGCAGTGTAATAACCAGTTATCATCACTCAGAGCTTCTTAAAAAATGTAGGATCGACTATTCTTGACTATCTACCTCCCTCTATTCAGGCAAACACACAGGAAAAATGAGAAGCCTACACAGTTTACTTTTTTTTTTTTTTTTAACAAAAATATAATTATCCCAAGTTCCATGGTAAGTTATTCCAATATTAAGCCATCCTTACCAATATACACACACCAGAAGCTATGGGTGAGGATTTTTACAGTCCTCATCTCAACTTCATGTATGCTCTTATGCTGGTAATATCCATTTTTATCTCGTGGTTGTCAGATGCCACATGGCCTTGAAAATCATTCACATTTGTTAGTTAAGAAGATAGATTCTAGATTCTCTCAAGTGATCATAAAAATAAAATTTCAGTTTTGATGAGATAGAGGAAACTACATAATAAATAATACAGTTATTTAATTTTAGAACTTGAAATCAAGACATTGTTTAGGGAGAATGAGAAGATTAATAGTCAATAATAACTCACAGGAAATTTATAGGTCACTATTAGTTATCTAAAATGGATATGTGCTAAGGAAGAGACACATTTTTAGTTTAATTATTTAGCAAAAGTTACTAGAAAAAATGGGGCATATTATAAAAAAAAACCCATGTGAGAAGTCCATAAAAACTAAATGGGAATATAAGTAATACATAAGTTAGCATCATTTTACAGTCTTCAAAGCCAGTAATACATGAATACTTAAGTACATTTAATGGTTGTGGCCTAACAGTTCACTTAAGGACAGAGAGGGAAAAGGATGTCGTGGGTGAGTGAAGCGCCAGAGGCTGTTTCATAATATTTCTTAAGGAATGAGATCTAGAAAGAAGGACTGTGGAGCAAACTTTTGAAGGGCAATTGGAAGTCAAGGAATGTAGGCCTAGATAGAATTGGCAGGATATGGTGCCTTTCCTCCTGTGTATGCTTCATCCTTTTTCTTTCCCCCTGTATGTCTTCTGTCTTTCCTTCCATAGCATTTCCCTTCTCTTCTTTTGCATGCTTTTCCTTAATTGGCTGAAATAGAAATATATCATTCTTTGCAATACATCTTCCAAATCTTTGTAATACTGAATGTCGTGTATGTATACATACATATATATGTAATATTTCTTATATTTTGATAAAGTAAAATTCTCTTGCTATAAATTTAGACATCTACTTTTTTCTTCATTGACATTTATGTCCCACCATTTACCACTGCCCCCAGCCCTTTTTTAAAATTTGAGAGGCTTTCCAATAATTTATTTTCTCTGTGAAACAGTGACCCCCATAAGGTTCCTCATCTCAGCTGTCTACCTCCTTCCATTCAGGCAAACACACAGGAAAAATGAGAAGCCTAGAGAGTTTACTTTTTTTTTGTTAGCAAAAATAAAATTGTCCCAAGTTCCACGGTACCTATTCCAATATCAAGCCATCCTCACTAACATATACACCCAAGGAATTCTTTCACATTGAGGTTTATGTTCTTTTTTTCTCTCTAATTCTACCTTTTTTAGAAAGACTAATTTCAGTTTTTATATGGAACCATACATACAACCTACTATTAATTCACTAAGCAACTTTCTCTTTAGAATAACTAATCCTAACATCTCAGTTATCTTTCAGGAGACAGTATAGTACACTGTTAAGAACAGAGGCTCTGAATTCAGACAGACCAAAGTTTTAGGCCCCTGCCACTTATTAGTTGTGCGGCCCTGTGCAAGCTGACTGCCTTCAAGCCTCAATTCTTTCAGCTGCAATATGGACATAATAATCATACCCACCTCACTGGGTTACTATAATATTAAACAAGATAAGTTTAAGGTTCTTAGCATGCTACTTGACATTTAGTGCTCAAAAACTTCTCACTACAGTATTTTCATGTTGCAAACATCCATGTTTAACCAAAGCTTTTCAAATAATATAGCCCTCTTCTTTCTCTTCTTAATCCCTTTACTACTCTAGTTCTTCTTCATCCACAAAGCCTAGGCTCCAGTGTTCTGACCATAATGTGATGTAAAATATTAAACTGCATAGATTCTAACATGCTATATACTTTAACAACCCACTCTCAATTTTTCCTTACTGTACCACTGCCAAGTTGATTCCTACTTTAAGAATGTCTTTCTCCTATGAGCTATAGGAAATAATCTGCTTCTAAACTTTTCACACTCCTTTTGAGTTGAAAGGTAGATTATCACTGTTTCTATTTCACAGATTAATAAATAGAGGCTAGGAGAAGCTTAAGGGACTGAAGAGATGCACAACAGTCAGTGAGAAGGCCTGAAACACTGCCTTCCATGATACTATAATTTATATTATAGACCAGTTAGGATATATTCTTAATAAATATTCTTGAGTTAATTTAGGTGCTCTAATAGTTAACTGTTCTGACTTTCTTTCTTTTGGGGGGACTATTGGAGTCATAAAGTCTTCTTGAAGAAGCATTCAGAACCACAGAGCTGAGCCTGATCACTCAAATACTCAGATGGTGAATGAAGATTAAAGTCCTCTCTTTTCATTTCTGTGTAGCTGTGCCTTCATGTACTGTTACCAAATGGGCCGGATGGCAGAGAAGTGTTCAATAAGCTAGCAACTAGGAGGAATGGGGAAGTTCATACATATGACCTTTAACTGTGTATCAACTGAACTACATGAGAAGTAAATCGAAGGGGGAAATTCAAAATAAAATTGTAATAACAGATGTCTTTTAAGAGATAAACCTAACTAATTTTGAAGGAAGAGTCAAAATCAGCTCTCTAAGATTAATACTTAATTCTTGTCTGTCTTTATTAACTTATTTCAATATTTTCCCTACCTACCCTCCTGCCCTATTCAATTCATAAGAGAAAACAGGAAATAGTTTTCTCCTCTTCAGATCATGGAACTATGGCCCATCTGGCAAAGAAGGTAGAAGCTTTTGCCATAAGAAGATCTTCCCTAGTTGAAATTTCCTTTTAAGTCTAAGCTTTTGAAGCCAACTCTCCCAAGAATATTCCAAATAAATAATATCTCACCTCCTCGACACTTCTCCTTTCTTTATACCAATCATAACTTGTACTGTTATAAAAGTAATATGTTGGCCATCTTCAGCTAGCCCTGACGGTTAATTAAAAAACATTCTATAGAATGATTATCTCTAAGCTGTATTCCTCGCTAAGCCACATGAGTATAGTAGTGCTACTATAGCCAATGGCAGTAAACAGAAAAATAGAGACGGAATTATATTTTGTATTTTAAAATTCTTATTTGTCTGAACTCTGATTTAAGGCTTCTTCTAATTTATGATAAGACCTGGGGCCTTATGGGCCCATATTTATCAGTAAATCTTTCTAGGTTTACCTGAATTTCTTGACTTGTTCATTTGTTAAATATATACTCAACACTGTGCTAGGGTACAAAAGGTTAAAGACCCTGTCCCTGCTCTTGATGAAATTCCAGAAAAAAAATAAAATAATGATCATACAGTAAATGTCTTAGTAGAGAATGAAATGGGAACACAGTATACAGGTATTCAAATCAAACTGCAATCCAAT
This sequence comes from Carlito syrichta, assembly GCF_000164805.1. Classification (NCBI taxonomy): domain Eukaryota; kingdom Metazoa; phylum Chordata; class Mammalia; order Primates; family Tarsiidae; genus Carlito; species Carlito syrichta. Next base: position 45,974 of record NW_007222451.1, on the reverse strand, counting down.
TTTTCATCTTAATAATGGGTGAAAAGGGCTCTGAGTCTGAAATGAACACTTAATTCCAACCTTCCTTGTGTCTTTTGAAGTTACTGTATATTCAATTATGAAGGGCTGATATCTGCCCAAAGAAAGACTTACTTATTAGTGTTTAATCAACAAAAGGAGGTGATAAAATAATGGAAGAAAGACAAAAATTGTGGGCTTCAAATCTCTTTTCCCCATACCAATCCCTTACTACTTCCTGCTTTGTGTTTTTTGAACTTGGGCAAGTAATTTCACATTCTGGGCTTACTTTTCCTTGTCTGCAAGTAAGGATAATATTATCCTCCATACCCAATGACAGGGCTGAAAAGGATGACTGATCAAGGCTCCTCCCACTCAAATCTACAATCTGAATATTTCCAGATCCGAAAAGGCAGGCAGGAACTTTCCGAAGGGTCTAAGGGTAAGGACCTAGGGTCTGGGGAGCAAAGGACAGTGAAGGAGGCCGAAGCCAGTTCTCACCGAGAGGATCTTATCACCCTCCTGGAGCCGCCCATCCAGGGCCGCAGCCCCATTCTCTTTGATGCGGCTGACGTAGATGCCACTGTCGTTGGAGATATACTGCTGATCTGTCCCACCGACGATGTTGAAGCCCAGCCCTGAGAAAATCATGGAGGAGTGAAAGAGACGGGGGCGAAGAAGAAGAAAGATATTAGAGAGGAAGAGGAGAGAGAGAAGAAAGGCCTAGTGAGGATGAGAGGCTGGCGAATCAGACTGTGATGTAGAGCTGGTGGACAGTCATGGAGCAAGGTCAGTAATATTACCAACACAGGTCAAGAGTACCTAGAGCTGCCCACTCAGATTAGGCAAGGCTAAAATTACAAACATAGTGTTCTACATGGTTTGTTGAATATACAAAAATAAAAAATCTATGTAGAACTTAGTTAAAGGATAATGGTAAATTGGGTAGTGGCTCACATCTGGAATTCCAGTACTTTCGAGTGGCTAAGGCAGAAGGATCACCTGAGACTGTAGTGAACCATAATTGTGCTGCTGCACTCCACCCCAGGCGACAGAGTGAGACCCTGTCTCTTAATGAATACAAACATAAAATAAAAAAGAATAATGGTGATTCTTGTAAGATATAAGTTCTTCTACTCATATTTGATTTTGATCCTGTTGGTGGCATTCAGAGGACCCAATTTCTGACATTTCTGGTATTAATGTAACAGAATTAGCTGTATTCATGAGAAGAAGCTACACTTTTCAACCAATTATCAAATGAACTATTCCTAATTTAGTGCAAGATAAATTCCTTACCAAACTTTCCCTTCCACGCCTTTCTTCTCCCAAACTTCTGGAGAGTTTATACATATAGTGTTTTAGAAGAAGTGGTCTTGGGAGTTTCATTTCATTTTTTCTATTTTGGATTTGTAGGGGGCAGTGGCGTAGGTGTCAGAGGAAACCTCAGAACCAGAAAGGTAGCTGCTGCTTCATGGTAGCACTAAATCACCAAATTCACACCTCCTTTTCTACCTCAACTGCAAACAATACAGGATGAGTATTCCTTATCCAAATTTCTGAGATTTTGGAATATTTGAATTATTCTTACCAGATGAGTATTGCTAACCCAAAAATACAAAATCTGAAATGCTCCAATGAGCATTTCCTTTGAGCATCATACTTGTATCTCAGGTTTCAGATATTTAGATTTGGGATGTACACTTGGGTACAATGACAACTTTTATTCACTCTAGTAAAAACTGACTACCCACTGACTACCAACTCCCAATTTCCCCTTTCCCATGTCCCTGACAACCACCATTCTATTCTTTCTATGAGTTTGACTATTTTAAACGGGTATAAAATTTCAGTTATGCAGGATGATTAGGTTTCACAGATCTACTGTATTGCACATTTAAAAATCAGTTAAGAGAGTAGATCTTATCTTAAGCCTTATACCGCAATAAAATAAAATAAGATCTTAAGGGAAAGAAACAGAATACGAAAGAAAGAAAGCCAGCTACCAAAGTGTTTATCTTCATGGACCAATCACTAAGCTGTGGAAAAGATTTCACTTTATAGAAACTACTGCTATAAAAGATTTTACCTATGCATAAAAGAAAAAAAAAGGAAAAGGAACTTTCCTAGGACTTTCTTAATATCAACGACTGGTAAAATTCAGGGGCCCCAGCACAGAGAAATGAGATAGTTTGGGAAAAATTAAAAAATAAAAATCTGGAGGTGTAATTGGAAGGAACGGTCATAATTACCAGCCTACTACTGGTCTCAATTGAAAACTAATGCTTAAGGAGACAAATGTGAGCTTTCTAAAACGTTCTCCCCATTTGTGGGAGGCAAGTTTACCTCTGAAGCTCACAGTATTAACATAAGCAATAGCAAATCAACCAAAGATTTAAAGAAAAACATGACCAAAGAAAGAAGCAACAGAAAACATCTAATTTAAGATGCATACCATGTGCAGGGAGTCTGCAGCTAGAGAAAAAAGGAATATAAGATACACAATAAAAAGTGCTATTTCTGGAAGATGACTATTTAAACTTCTTTAAAGTATTAAAAATAGGAGCCTTAAATTACTAAACAGTTTTTTTGAGTCAGCATCTCACTCTGTTGCCCAGGCTGCAGTGCAGTGGCATGTTCACAGTCACCCCAGTGTCACCCTAATGGGCTCTGGTGATCCTTCTGTCTCAGCCTTCCAAATAGCTGGAACTACAGGCATGCGCTACCATGCCCCATTACTTTTTTGATTTACTGTAGAGATGAGATCTCACCAAATTGCCCAGGCTGGTCTCAAACACCTGGGCTCAGGCAATCCTCTTGCCTTGGTCTCCCAAAGTGCTGGGATTACAGGCTTGAGCCACCACACCTGGCCTACTTTTCTTAGAGCATCCTCAATTTGTATCACAGAAGGTGGGAGGTATTAGAGAAGGGATGGTAATTTGAGATAAGGTGGAAAGGTAGGTGAAATAAGACTATAGATGGCTCTGAAATGAATTCCAAACTGTGACAGGATTGAGCAAGGGGGCTGAGGTCAACCAGTCTCTTCCAGTGCTAACAAACTGTAGAGAAAGGCCTTTTGTGAAACCCAACATCCTCACTGTCGCTAGAATCTCTCACCAAACACTACCGCTGCTTCTGTAGATCTTGGGATCGGGAAGCAAGTGTTAAGCAGCTGAATGCAATATAGCAGCCAACAAGAGGAAGAACTCTGCTACTGGTCATTTAATAAGAAGTGTCTTTAAAAAAGGAGAGTGGAGGGATTCTTACTGAGACTTACTGAAAGAAACACATGCAGTCTACTACCCACCCTACCAAAGTCACATTATATAAGGACATTTATAACCTACTGCTACTTTTGTTGCAAATGAATCAAACCCTTAACATGAGAACTCCTCGACGACCTGAAGCCCTTTGTCCAGTCAGAATATTTACAGAACTGGGCTTGTCTGTGATTCAAAGCATTGCTGCAATAAAGGGGAGTCACCACAGAACTGAGCGGTGGCGGTACCAATTCAAACCTGGGTCCTCTGGATACCTACATGATCCTCAGGTCATCTGTTCAATATACATTATTGATCATTTACTGTGTGTCAGACACTGTGTTATGTTCTGCAAAAGACATAAAGTTAAGCTAGACAGACCCTGCTTTAACCACAAACTGAAGTTCATCCTTTTTCCTGTCCCTTTTAGACACTACAGAAGCAAATCAAAGTCAGAAGATTTGGTTTCAAGTTCAACTCCACAACTTACCAGATATGTGAACTGAAGCAAGTCAGTTTACCTCCGATCCTCAGCCTACTTTTCTGTAAAATAAGGATTACAAATTCTACCCTCTCTACCTCAAAGGGTAATTGCTAGGGCCCAACAACATAAAATTTGAAAAATTCCTTATAAACTACATAGTAGTTGCTACATTGAGTTAAGGTGCTGGAAGAAGTTGTCAACAAACTAGTGGCAGCTATAGTCCCAAACCAGGCAGTCTAATGGAGAAAGGATGAATAAATATACAGCATAAATGTGAACCCTCCTGAAAGTTGGGAAGACCAAGACATTTAACAGTCCATCCACCTATAAATAGGAAAAGACTAACTGGAACTCAAACTTACTGAAATTAAATATGCCTACAACCTGTGACCTACAGTAGTTTCTAGCAAGGGTGATATTTAAAATCTGCAACCATTATCTAGCACATGCACCAACAAATTGAAACACTGGCTGGAAACCACCAGAAAGGGAAAGACTATTCAGTACACACCTGCTAATTATTGGATATGTTCCAGAAAAATCTTCCATGAGTAGGGTGACCACATCTCTTTGTTTGTCTGAAAGTCTTGGTATACACCTGTTGCCCCAGTATAATTAAAAGAGTCCCTCTTCAATTTCAAAAGTATCCCAGTTTGGACAAATGTGATCATCCCATCTATAAAAGGTAATATAAGAATATGTTCATTGTAGTGTATTTTGTGATATTGTGGAATCGAAAATTTAGGTGTCCATCCTTTGAAGATTAGATTTAAATACAGTTAAAAGTTACAAGCACTTAATAATCATATACATATAAAGTAAAGAGTTTCTAAATGTAATGTTGACATTTGTTGCATACCTTCCTATAAATAAAAACACATTCACACAAAACAGTATTACCTATTTACACGCAAATGAATGCATATGTAAGGACATGTAAAAATACATTAGAATGGGTGCTTACGGGGGAAAGAATACAGGACAGGACTTAGGTATGAAAGGTAAAAATAGGACCAGGCATGAATGTACTGATGATAATAGTGTGAGTTGGAGCTCAAAGGTATAATTAATTCACCTCTCAACCTCTAAGGTCCAAAAGGGGTTGAGGAAAGAAGGAGAAAGAAAAGAGATTGGGACTCAACAGACTTTTTAAAAAAGTGAGTGAATAAAGAAGTGTTGCTTGGTGAACTCTGGTTATAACGTGCCGATAAAATTTAAAACATAGCAGGATTAAAATGAGTTTCTTGGCACGCAATTTAGATAAGCAATCTAGACATAAAACAGTAAAGGTAGCAGAAGAATGACAGCACTATAGGACTGGGAGAGAAAGAAAGTGTGCTTAGAAGAAGAACCTTGGAAAGTTAAACAAGAAATGCCTTTTTATGGACTCCTGACTACAGGTCTGGACCCTGAGCTTGTTTATGTGTAGGAGCAACAGCAGCAGCAACAGCTACTATTTAGGGAACACTTAATAAGGTCCAAGTAATAAGTTCCAAGTAATAAACTATACACCTTACATACATTTTTCTCATCTAATTTTCTTAACACATGAAGTGAGTATTACTCACTTTTCACAGATTGAGTTTAAAAAGAAAGGCATGGAGAGATTAAGCAACTTTACAAAAAGGTCAGACAGTTCTTTGCAAAGCAAAGACACTAAGTCATGCTATCTGATTCCAGTGTGAATTTTGTAACCACTTAGCTACACAGCATCTTTGCAGAAAACATGAATGAAGTATTTTAGGAAAAAGTCTCCTAAGCATTGTTGGCTATCTTGATAGTCTTTGAGCTGGCTCCAAATAAGCAATGTTGTAGAATGGTCCCTAAGGGGGTAATATGTTCCAAAAGTCCAGAATTCATCACTCTGGAATTTTGTCACTGTAGTCAGGGTCCCTATTGCTTACCTTCAGACCAGAGAAGGAAAACCCTTCATTTCATTCAGATTCTTGTCTATAAATTATAAATGTTATAAAGTAAAAGGCCAATGTTATTTCCAGAATAATTACTGGGGTAGGTGTAGAGGAGTAGTAAGGTTATTCTGGAAATAATAATTCTAGACATAATTAAAATGAAAATAAGTAGTTCAAGTCCAGGTGTGGTGACTGAAGCCTATAATCCCAGCACTTTGGGAGGCCAAGGCAGGAGGATTGCTTGAACCCAGTAGTTTGAGACCAGTCTGGGCAACACAGTGAGACCATGTCTTTACAAAAATAAAAATTAAAAAATTAGCTGGGCATGGTATCATGCATCTGCAGTCCTAGCTATTTGGGAGGCTAAGACTAAACTATAACTTGAGCCCAGGAGGCTGAGGTTGCAGTGAGTCCAGATCATGCCACTGCACTCCAGTCTGGGCAACAAAGAGAGACCCTAACTCTAAATAAATAAATAAATAGTCTAATAACAACAAGGAGTATAGCCACTTGTTGAGTTCTGAAGAATAAATTGACATAAACTCTCTCTACCTGGAGGCCTTTTCTATCCCATATTCAATCCCATTCATTTCCCCCCAAATATAAACCAAACTTTATTGGATACCAAGTTCCCTGTTTGTCTCTCCATATTGTACATAAAATGTATCATTTTACCGAGTTTTAAGTGCATGATTCAGTGGCATTAAGTACATTCACAATGTTGTACAACGATCACCCCCATCTGTATCTGGAACGTTTTTACCAAATAAAACCTCTGGTTGGTGTGGTGGCTCACACCTGTAATCCTAGCACTTTGGGAGGCTGAGGTGGGAGAATTCCTTAAAGCCAGGAGTTTGAGATCAGCCTAGGCTACATGGTAAGATCTCGTTTCTACAAAAAAATCCCAAAATTAGCCAGGTTTGAAGGCGCTCACCTGTAGTCCCAGCTACTTGGGAGGCTGAACCCAGGAGGTCGAGGCTGCAGTGAGCCATGATTAAGTCACTGCACTCCATCCGGGATAACAGAGTGAGACCTTGACTAAAAAAAAACCAAAACAAAACAAACAACGCTCCCCCCCAAAATACTCTATATCTACTAAGCAATAAGTCTTTGATCTTCTTTCCCCTAGCTCCTGGTAACTTCTATTATACTTTCTGTCCATATGAATTTATCCTAGGTGCCTCATATAAGTAGAATCATACAATATTTGTTCTTTTGTCTTGCTTATTTCACTTAGCATAATGTTTTCAAGGTTCATCCATGCTGTAGCATATATCAAAATTTCATTCCCTGTATATACCACATTTTGTTTATTCATTCATCTGTCAATGGACACCTGTGTTATTTCTACATTTTGGCTACTGTGAATAATGCTGCCATGAACAATGGTGTACAAGTTATCTGTTTGAATACCTGCTTTCAACTCTTTTGGGTATATACCTGAAAGTGAATTGCAGATTCCTATGCTAATTATTGTTTAAGACCATGTTTAACAATCTGAAGAAATGCCAAAATGTTTTTCACAGTGGCTGTACCATTTTACATTCTCATAAGCAATCCACAGGGTTCCAATTTCTCTACATCTACCTCTACATTTGTTGTTTATTTATTTATTTTTATGGTAGTCATCCTAATGGGTGATTTACACTTATGGCTAGTGATGTTAAATATGCTTTCATGCCATGTGTTTATTGGCCATTTGTATCATCTTCTTTGGAGAAATGTCTATTCAAGTCCTTTGTTCATTTTTTAATGGTTTTTTTTTTTGCTGTTGTTGTTGAGTTTTAAGAGTTCTTTGAATACTGTGGATGTTAACTCATTATCAGACATATATTAATAATTTGCAAATATCTTTTCCTATTCTGTGGGAGCAATCTGAAAACTTATCCCTTAAAAGCAGGAACAAGACAAGAATGTATGCTTTTGCTTCCTTTTCAATACTGTACTCTTGTTTTCAGAACAACAAAAAAGAAAAGCTGAAATAAACAGGATTTAGATGTAAAATTCTGTGTATACAGGTGACACGGTCCTATGTATATAATATACTAAATAATCTCCAAGAGCTAATAAATGAATTCAGAAAATCTGTAGATACAAAGTCAACAAACAAAACTCAGCAGCATTTTTATATATACACTAGCAATGAACAATTTACAGTAGCATCAATAAAAAAAAACAAACACAGGAATAAATTCATCCAAGAAAGTACCAGACTTAAATACTGAAAACTACAAGTATTGCTCAAAGAAATTAGAGGAGACATATACATGAAAATCTCAAGTTCATGTACTGAAAGGAAGACATAATATTAAGATGGCAATCCTCCCTAAAGTGATCTACAGATTCAAGGCAACTTTCATCCAAATCCCAACAGCATTTTTACAGAAACAGAAGAGCTAACGCACAAACTCATGTGGAATTGCAAGGATCCAGAACAGCCAAAACAGTCTTGATTTTACAACTCACTATGAAGCTACAGATATCAAAACAGTGTGGTAGTGGCAGGCAGTACTGGCCAACAGTTGGACAGGGACAACTGCGTATCTATGAGATACACATAAAAACAAATTATTAATAACTACTAGTAACACTCAACTCAAACCACACACTAATTTGAAAAGGATCACAGAACTAAAAATAAAGTATGAAATTTATATTAGAAAACAGAATTAAGACCCCAGAATTAACCACATGTATTACTGGCCAGTTCATTTTGGACAAGAGTGCCAAGACCATTCCATGAGAAAAGAATAGTTTCTTCAACAAGTGGTGCTGGCACAACTGAATAGCAACATATAAAAGAAAAGAATGTTTCAGACCACCAACAAAAATGAACTCAAAACCATGGTTCACACTTATAATCCCAGTGCTTTGGAAGGCCAGTGGGAGGACTGCTTGAGGTCAGAAACAAGAGATCAGCCTGGGCAACATAGCAAAACCTTGTCTCTAAAAAATAAAATAATATACAAATAAAAAAATAAAAATGAACTCAAAATGGATCAAAGACTTCAACGTGAGTGCTAAAACTTAAATCTCTTAACAAAAACATAGAGGCAAATAATCACTAACTTGGATTTGTCAATAGTTCCTAAGCTATGACATCAAAGGCATAGACAACAAAAGAAAAAATAAATAAATTGGACTTCATCGATTTATTTGATTGAGCTGGGGGGTCCCACTTTGTCATCCAGGTTGGAGTGCAGTGCCATGATCATGGCTCATCGCAGCCTTGGCCTTGGGTTCAGGGAATCCTTCTGCTTCAGCCTCCTGAGTAGCTGCTACTACAGGCACATACCACCATGCCCGGCTAATTTTTTTATTTTTTGTTGAGATGAGGTCTCTCGATGTTGCCCAGGCTGCACTCCAACTTCTGGGTTCAAGCAATCCTCCTACCTTGGCTTCCCAAAGTGCTAGGATTACAGGCATGAACCACACCACCTGACTGGACTTCATCGAATTTTAAAACTTTTATGCATGTAAGTACACCATGAAGAAAGTGAAGATATCCACAGAATGGCAGAAAATACTTGTAAAGCATATATCTTGTTAGAGTCTAATACCCACTACATAAAGAACTCACAAGAACTCAGAAAAAAAAAAAGAAAAACAACCCAATTTTAAAGTAGGCAAATTTTTTTACCAGACACTTCTCCAAAAAAGACATACAAATGGCCAATAAGCATACAAAATGATGTTCAACATCAGTAGTCGTTAGGGAAATGCAAATCAAAACCACAGTAGGTTACCACTTTATACTATTAGATGGCCACACACATACACAAGTATAGGCAAGGATGTGGAAAAATCTGAATTCTTGTATGTTGTTAGTGAAAATGTACACTGGCACAGTTGCTGCAAATTGGCAGTTCCTCAATAAGTTAAATATGAATTACCATACAATCTAGCAATTCCATCCAAAACAACTAAAAACACATGTTGAAACAAAAACTTGTGTACCCATGTTCATAGCAGCTCATGTACAATGGTCAAAAGATGAAAACAACCCAAATGCCCATCAACTGATGAATGCATAAACAAAATGCGATATACTATATAAAAGGAAATGAAATATTGATACATGGTACAACATGAATGAATCTTGAAAACATTATGCTAAGGAAAAGACAGACACAAACGTCCAGATATTGTATAATTTTATTTATATTAAAGATCCAGAATAGGCAAATCCATAAAAACAGAAAGCAGATTAATGCTTAATGGGTAAGACGTTTCCTTCTAGGATGATGAAAATGCTATGGAATTTGTGGGGATAGTTGTAAAACATTGTGAATGCGACTCAGATTACAGGCATGAACCACACCATCTGGCTGGACTTCATTGAATTTTAAAACATTTATGCATGTAAGTACACCATGAAGAAAGTGAAGATATCAACAGAATATGCAACTGAATTGTACACTATCAAATATAATAAAAATGTGATTAAAATGGCATATTTTATACTAAGTTTATTACACCACAGCAAAAAAGTTTGTGTAACAAAACAATGTTAACAAGAGAAGAAATGGCTACAGCCAAGTGTCTACATTCATTGGGATAAGAACACCCATATATACAATGTTATCTGCACAGAAGCATATGGAAAGAGCAGCCCAAAATCTGTTATATTATTTTCCAATCAAAAGATGATACTTTAAAATGAACAGTTCTGCATCTGGGTAAGATGGACGTAAACAGTACTAGACTAACCTGCTTGTGGTAAACAAGCACAACACTGAATGAATTGATGCAACTATTTTTAGTACTTGGGAACAGAAACTTAGCCCAACAATTAGCCCAGCTCTTTGCCTGAGAACATTTTCTCAAGCCAGAAGTCAAAGCACAGCATAAACTGCTGAGCTGAGGAGGCAGAGATCAGAGTTCATGAGTCTGCCCCTCCCACTCTTTGGTTGGCAGTCCAGACATCATCTGGACTGTTTTTCAAGCCCTCTTTCCATTAAGAGTGAAGGTTTCAGTCTCTATCTCTGGACAGGAGAGTCACCCATGGAGCTCTGCAGAGAACTGCTTTTTTTTTTTCTCCTGCCTGTATTTCAGGACTGGTTATTTCGGTCCAGGTTTTTTCACCTGTCTCATAGCAGAGGTTCAGGTCTAAGCATAGGCAGTTGGTAGTTTCATTTGTGTAACATGCTTTTAAGATGCAGTTGTTTTCTATCACTTGAAAACTCAGACCAAGGCTTTCCCATGTGACCAATTCCTGTCAGTTCCTAACTGAAAAGTGCATGGGGGCGAGTTCTACACTTTAAGGACCCCCTTTTTGTAGGTAAAATATGAAGGTCTGTCCCCCACACACTGAGCACTCAGTCGCCACCTGGTGGTTAGAGACAATCGGCACACTTAGACCCTAAACATTCCCAGCCTTTGTTACTTTTGCAAATTTCTAAATTATGAAAAATCAAGCTTTAAAATTTGAGGTCTCCTTTTAGAAACATCGGCTGAATTTATGTATAACCCTTATGGGGCTTCCTCTTGTAAAAAACTAGGAAAATGAATCCACCTAACTTGGGATGATCATAAGCAGCAATAGCCAAACCAAAACCAAAATAAAAGCTGGTTTTAGAACCAGATAAACTGAATGGGAGACTTACCTTATGTTTTTCCTGGCTAAAATCTGATAATAGAAAAACTGGAAAGATTCCTTTTTTCAGAATTTTAGGATCAGAAGTCAGCTTAATTAAAAGTAGATATACAGGCTGTAATTGTTTTTTGAGGAAATCTTTTAGATCCTGTTTCTGAGAATTTTTTTTCAGTCAATTAAAATCCATTTCAAAATGTATTTGATCTCTCTGCTTGCTTCCTATGTTGTTGGCATGATTTTTGCTGAGAAAAATGTAAAACAGGCTTTTTTGAAAGTTTAAAATCTCCCCAAACTGGCTCCTCTAAGACATGTTTTTCTATTTCCTTCCACTTCTGCTCTTCCTTCCTTTTGCTATTTTCAATACCACAAGAAGAAATCTAGGAGACTTTTAATGACTCAGAACACTTAAGGAACACAGAAAAGGACACCACTCACTCCCTTCTTGGGGTCTGTTTTCATGTGGAGTCTGAAAAAATCATGGACAGGTCCTCTCAGGTCTAAAACTCTGCTCTTTTTTGTATTGCATTACCTGACCTCTTTGACTTTTGGGGGTAACAGAGATTACTTTTTACTGTGAGAGAACACTTGACTTTTGTGTTGTGGCTGGTAAGTCATGGACGAGAGCTGACGGAGGTGACTGACAGCAGTTGTTTAAAGTGAATGGTTATTACTACACATGGCTACTCAATTGTTTACACGTTTAGGTAAGAAAAGCAGAATTTAAGCACTCAGAGAAATGTTTTTGTAGTGAAGTATACTGTGGAAGCTTGTGCAGCTTACATGGCATTTCCCTCTTTTGGGGGACCCAAGACTCAGGGTAAAAGTCGGATCCTTGATTTTTAAAGAAACAGATACAGTGCCTTTCAGTTGTGCCTGCTTTTCACATAAATACTAGGCCCCAGGCAGGGCATGGTGGTGCACCTATAAACCCAGCTACACAGAAGAGGCTCAGGAAGAAGGATCGCTTGATCCCAGGAGTTCCAGACCAGCTTTTAGGTAACATAGCCAGACCGACCGTGTCTTTAAAAAGAAAATACATTTAAAAATAAATAAATACTAGGCCCTCAAAACTGTAAATATTTTTTCCCTGTTTAGTAAGGGGCTCTACCCTGAAGTCAATAATCTAATAAAGAAACAAGCTGAGGTGAAAGACCTATCTGACTAGATTGGCCTCCAAAATACAACTTACTGGCATTTAGCTGGCTATTTTTAAACTCTTTGTAAAGAAATATACATCTATAAAGGAAAGCTCCATTATAAGGGCATCTCCCTACATCCAAGTCACTAGATATATTTACAAGGGGAAAGTTTACATGACAAACCTTACCTATATTTAGACAGTTGTTTAGCAATCTTGTCTTGAATGGCTCTTTTTGTTTCAACAAATAGTGGTTTTAAACAGAAGTTCTGTGTCTTTGGTACATAAATGTTTACCTAAGAGTAATGTCTTTGGAATTTATGGTTGCTTTTAAAAACCTGAGAGAGGACAATTGTTTTAAAACTGGCAAATGAAGAGCTTTAAAAAGTTATAAATAAGATCCAACATAGGATGAATAACAGGATAGCCTCTTTGTTTAGAGTATTACTAATTATTTTTGTTCAAGCAGGAAAAAACTTTCTTAAGGTAATATTTCCCCCATCAAAGGCAGAAGGCCAATACCAAAAAGATGACAATCTCTGGAGTGGAGGTTACCTGGGATTTACTCTCTTCAGCATAACAGTCATTAAGAAGGTATATCAGGCCTATTATAAAAACAGAAGGGACAGTTTTCTCTCACCCATTTCACCTGTTTTAAATTCTCTTGTTTATTATTTTTTCCTACAATTTAAACTACAACCTAACTATGTGTTGCCAAACTAACAATGTCAATTTTTTTTTCTTCAGACTTTCATAAACTAGTTCTATTTCCTTATTAAAGTGATTATAAAAAGCCCCTCATACACATGAAGATAAGTGGTGAGAACATCCACATATACACTAAGGAATTCACTGGTGCGACAGTAAAAACTCTCTGGACTTCTGTAGTGGGTATAGAGCCCACTGGGGTAACTATTTATAAATACAACTTACCAGACATCAGAGTGCTAGTATGTCATAACAGTGGCTATAAGGGTCTTTATTATACTATTAATTCTAATAGCATATGCTTTTATACAGTGCTTTATGTACAGATAATGAAAATACTCTAACAACCCCATTGGCTCCTGTCCCCTCACCCCTTCCTCTCACTTTAGACAGACAGGGACAAATCTATGCCCCCAACCAGCAGGAAGCAATCATAGAAGACTGATCTTTGTCCCTGTTCCCAGCTACAAATAAGAATATTTTAAAACAACATGAGGGGGGAATGAAAGGGTGAAATGCCAAAATGGAAAATTCAATTAAATAATCTTAGTCAAAAAGCAGCCATTTTGACATTGCTTAGCTTTGTCATGTTTTTCTAGCAGTTCACTTTAATTTGCCCTCTAGTCATGTAAGAAACAAAATGTTGATTCATTTTCAAAATGTTGATGTTACGTCACTTCCTGGTTCTTTCTCCTTTCATGGTGGGCTTTCTCTTTTGGTAGACTTCCTTTGGCAAGCACTGAGACCCAATCAGAATACAGAGACAAGAGGGTTTCAAGACCAGCCTGCGCAACCTGGCGAGACTTCGTCTCTACAATAAATCAAAACATTTGCTGGATGTGGGGACGCATGCCTGTGCTTCCAGCTACTTGGAAGGCTGAGGTGGAAGGGTCACCTGAGCCCAGCAGGGCGAGGCTGCAGTGTCTGGAAACGTGCCACCACTCTCCAGCCTGGGTGACAGAGTGAGACTCCTACTTAAAAAAAAAATAATAATAATAAGAATTAAAAAAAGAATACAAAGACATGTATTTTACTTTATTTGTGTAGAAACTGCTTGTGTTTTACCTTATTTGTATAAAATGATTGCTTTGGTGACATCCAAGAAAGTGATGAAAGCTCTGAAGTACTCAATCAATGAGGAACCAGGTGAGGGTCGTGCGCTTTAGGGCATAAATATGCTGGCTGTGACTACCTCAGTGTGCCTGTTCACCTGAGAGGCACCCATTCTTGCAAGAACGAGATTAAAAAAGCAGCTTCACTACCCTGATCTCTGAGACTCTGTGTCGTGCTTTGACGATAAAACTAAGGAGGGTCGATTTCATCTCCCACAACCTGGGGACTCATCCGGATACCTGTGACTATGGGACAGGACCCCCGTTGGAGGGAGAGATGCCTCTTACTCAGTTTTAGGTGGCTCACTCCAGCTGGGCAATTCTGGTTCCTGCTGCTCTGCAGATAGACCTGAGACTGTATCTGAGACTCAGCAGAGAAGATGCTGAATAGGCAGGCACCACCTGCAGCAACCTCGTAACCTCATGCACAAACCAAGGTAGGAAAATTAGACTATAAATACTGCCTCGGGGGTTGGGAAAATTCTCAGAGATTGAGTATGTGTGGCTGAAATGTATCTCAAGATATGAAGCGAGTTCTAATGCTTTTAAGAAACCTCCAGTAAAGGGGGTTGAGCCCTTTAGGAGGAATTCAGAGACTACACAGCTCACCTGTAACAGAATGGGTAATAAGCAGTCTAGGGCAAGGATGAGAGGTCAAGAGGACCCCCTTGAAATTCCCCCAAATAGCCCATTGAGGTGATTGTTAAAGAATTGGAAAAATGGTTCCAAAACTAAAGGAAAGGGAAAAAAGAAAATGATTGAATTTTGTTGCTTTGTATGGATGAAGGAACCAATCTGCCAGCCCTGTGTTTTGATCGAAATTTGGCTTCAATGAGGACTGGCTTTGTCAGACTTCAGTAATCTATGTAAACAATAAACGCTCTGTTTCATCTGAGGAAAGGGATCATGCATGTTGTTGGCTTCCAGGAACCCTTCCTATGTTTCCCCTTCAAACGGGAAATGAGGAAGGGAAAACATCTGGACCTCTAGAGGAAAAAGAGAAACCTTGGGATCTGTTCTCCTATATCCACTCCCCCCCAACCCCCAAGAAGACCAGGGATCTGGGTGGGGGAGGGATAGCAGGAGACGCGAATTGATCAGAAACTCAAGAATTGAGATCCTCAAGCCCTAAACCCTGTATTCTAATTTGAAAAGATAATTGTGACAATGCAAAAGGGATATTGAAAAATTCCCGAGCCGGGCTCAGTGGCGCAGCCTGTAATCACGCGCCTTGGGAAGCTGAAGTGAGTGAATGCCCTAAGCCCGAGGGTTCAAGACCCGCCTGGCAACTTGGTGAGACCTCATCGCTACAATAAATAAAAAAATTAGCCGGGTGTGGAAGTGCGCCTGTAGTTCCGGCTACTTGGAGGGCTGAGGCAGAAGGATCGCCGGAGCCCAGCAGGTCAAGGCAGCAGTGGCTGGGAGCAGCCACTACACTCTAGTCTGGGTGACAGAGTGAGACTTCAACTCAAAAAAAAAAAAAAAATTCCCTTTTCCCCCTGGAGGTCCAGATGAAGACTCGAAATTGTTCCCACTAAGGGAGGCTCTCTTGGGGCAGAGAGAAATTGGTTTTGTTAATGCCCCACTTACTAGTACTGAACTAACAACTTTCAAAAAGGAAATGAAATCATTATTAGATGATCCTTTAGGATTAGCCAATCAGGCTGATCAGTTTCTCGGACCTAATATATATACCTGAGTAACTGATGTCTATTATAAACTTTCTATTCACTGGTGAAGAAAGGGAAATGATTCGAAAGGCTGCTATGTCTATCTTGGAATGGGAACATCCCCCAGGCCCAGGAGTACAACCAGCCGAACAGAAATATCCAAACACAGACCCCAGATGGGATAATAACAACCCAGGAGATAGAATTAGAATGCAGGATGTAAGGGAATTAACAATTAAAGGGATCAGAGAGTTAGCCCCGAGATCCCAAAATGTCACAAAGACCTTGGAAATCCAGCAAGAGAAGGAGGAAATTCCAACAGCCTTTTTTACAATGACTTAGAGATCAAATAAGAAAGTATTCAGGGTTAAACCCAGAAGACCTTGTAGTACAGGGCCTTCTAAAAGTCAATATTTTTACCACAAGTTGGCCCGACATTGCAAGAAAGTTACAAAAGCTGGAGGGATGGAAAGAAAGACCTATTGACGAACTGTTAAGAAAACACAAAAGGTATTTGTTAAAAGAGATAAGGAAAAGCAAAAACAAAAAAGCTAGAATCAAGATAAGCACTGTAGAAAGGGTAGTTGGAAAAAAAATGAGAGTCCTCCCCCCCACCCCACCCCAAGACCTGTGTATCAAAGGGGGCAGACTAAAGGAAGGTTTAATCCAAAAGGAACTACGAAAAGGGAATTTAATCAAAAGGGAGCTGGATGTAACCACTGTAAGAAACCAGGGCATTTCAAGATGTCCCGAACTGAAAAGGGAGGAAGAAATAGTCTCCCCTATGGCCCTAGACGCAGAATAGGGAGGTCAGGGTTTCCCCTTTATCAAACTCCACCAGGAACCCTTGATAAATCTGAAGGTGGGGCCTAATAAGGAGGACACTAACTTCCTCACTGATACTGAGGCAGCTCGCTCCTCCCTAACCTTTCAACTCACAAATGTTCAATTTTTACCAGAAAAGCACCTAGTCTCCGGAGTAAAGGGAAAAGGATTTCAGGTTCCTATATTCAAACCCATGACTATAAAAACTGAAATTGAGACAATGACAGGGTCATTTTTATTTGTCCCGGAAGTAGGAATAAATGTCCTAGGTAGAGACCTAACTGTCCAGACAGACCTTCAGGAAGGGATAGAACAGTCAACTTAAGGTCTGAATAGCATATCTCACAGAGGAAGAACAACAAAGAATTAGTCCTAAAGTATGGTGAGTGAAGGAAATAGGGAAGGTCTACAAATTCACCCTATTCAGATTTCTTTAAAGTAACCAAATGAAATTGTCTGTAGAAAACAGTATGCTATGCTATGGAAGGTAAAAGGGGACTTCTGTCGGTAATTCTAAGGTCTTCTTAGGGATGGGCTTTTGGAACCTTACATGTCATCATACAATACCCCAATATTTCCAGTAAAGAAGCCCGATGGATCCTACTGGTTAGTGCAGGACTTGTGGGCAATAAACCAAATAGTTCAATCTCAACATCCTGTGGTTCCAAACCCCTATACCCACTTTAGTGAAATCCCTTATGAACATGAGTGGTTTAGTGTAGTAGACTTCAAAGATGCTTTCTGGGCCTGCCCACTGGCCCCTAGAAGAGACCTCTTTGCCTTTGAATGTGAAAATCCCACGAATGGAAGAAAACAACAATATCATTGGACTGTGTTACCACAGGGCTTTACTGAATCTCCTAATTTATTCAGCCAAATTTAGAAACTATTTTAAAGGGGTTTCTGCCTTTGCCTGACACTAACCTTTTGCAATATGTATATGATCTCCTAATCTTGGGAACAGATAAAGCCCAAGTCTTGAAACAACTATAAATTTACTTAATTTCTTGTGACAGCAAGGACTATGAGTTTCTAAAAGTAAACTATAATTTGTAGAACAGGAAGTTAAATATCTTGGACATTTAATCAGTGCAGGCAAATGGAGAATTAACCCTGAAAGAATAGCCAGAATAGTTAACTATCCTAGTCCCAAAATAAAGGGAACTTAGAAAATTCCTAAGTCTAATAGGTTATTGCAGACTATGGATCGATTCATATGCAACCAAAACTAAGAGTTTATATTCAAAGCTATTGGAGGACACACCAGACTCCCTGCAATGGACTAAAGGAAATACAAAGTTTAGAAAATTTAAAACAGACTCTAATTACAGTCCCTGTCCTTGCTTTCCCTTCTTTAGAAAAATCTTTCCATTTATTTGCAACAACCAATCAAGCAACAGTCATGGGGCTACTGACCCAGGATTGGGGTGGGTAAAAATAACCAGTAGCCTTTATATCCAAACTATTAGATCCTGTGTCCAGAGGTTGGCCAGAATGTGTTCAGGCCATTATAGCTACTGCCTTGCTAGTTGAAGAAAGTCAAAAGTTATCCTTTGGAGAAAACATTCTGGTTAGTACTCTTCATCATGTCTGGGCCATCCAGAATCAAAGGGCCAGCTGTTGGTTAACTGACTTCAGAATATTAAAATATGAGGCAATACTATTAGAGAGAGATGACCTAATATTAACTACAGATTCTTATATAAATACAGTAAGTTTCCTGAAAGCCGGGAAAAAAGAAAATCAGAAGACATTAGATCATAACTGCCTAGATATTATTGACTATCAAACTAAAACCAGATTAAATCTAAGAGAAAACCCACTCTGTGCCAGTGTAGGTTGTTTATAGATGGCTCACCCAGAGTGATTGAAAGGTAAAAGGCATAATGGATATTCAGTTACCGACAGGAATAATCTATCTGTTTATGATAAAGGAAGGCTACCTAACTCATGGTCTGCACAAACTTGTGAACTATATGCTCTTACTTAAGCCCTGAAAATACAGATAAGGAAGTACAATCTATAGAGATTCTAAATATGCTTATGGAGTAGTACATACTTTTGGAAAAATCTGAATGGAAAGGAGTCTCATAAATAGTAAAGGAAAGGAACTAATTAAACAAGTTTTAGAAAATTTACTACTTTACACTAAAATGGCTGTAATGCATGTAAACAGTCATCAAGAGGAAATTCTTTAGAGGCAGCTGGTAATAGGCTGGCTGATGAAGTAGACAAAAATGGCTCCCTTAAAGAACAAAATTAAGCTTCTCAACCTTACCCCTACCTTGCCAGTAATCACAAGACCACATTTTACTGAAAAGGAAATAGAAGAGATGAGAAAGGTAGGAGTAGCTCCAAACAAGGAGGGGAGGTGGATCCGCCCCAAATGGAAGAGAGATGGTTAACACACCAATTATTAGGGAATTAATGACTACATTGCAAAAGGGAAGTCATTGGGGAGCTCAAGCATTGTGTGACGCACTCTTAAAAACCTATGGATGTGTAGATATTTATACTATTGCTAAACAAACCTTTGAAGGATGTATAATTTGTCAGAAAAAAAAAGATAATCAGGGGGCTATTAAAAGGGGGAAGACCTCCTGGATTAAGACCCTTCCAAAGTATACAAATTGATTTCACTGAAATGCCCAAGACTGGAAAACTTAAGTACCTATTAGTAATTGTTGATCATCTTACTGGATGGGTGGAAGCACACCAACAACAAAAACTACAACAGGGTATGTAATAAAAATAATTTGGAACAGGTAATCCCTAGATTTGGTCTAGCAGAAAACATTGATTCGGATTATGGAAGTCATTTTACCTTGAAGGTATTAGGCATTATGACAGCACTCCGAATGCAATGGGACTTTCATATGCCTTGGCATACATCATCCTCAGGATGGATAGAATGAATGAACCAAACTCTAAAAACCCATATAAATAAACTAATGTTAGAAATAAAGTTGCCTTGGGTCAAATGTCTTCCTATAGCTCTCCTCCAAATTAGAACAGCCTCTTGGAGGGATTTGGGTTTGTCACCCTATGAACTATTATATGGGTTGTCCTATCTAGGCAGAGCAACAGATTTATGGACCCTAGAAACCAAAGATCAATTTTTAAGAGAATATATTTCAGCCATCTCCTCTACCCCATCATCCCTTAGATCAAAAGGACTCCTTGCTCAAACTCCTCCTCTTAAGTTCACAGTTCACCCTTTTCATCCTGGCAACTGGGTGTTGATCAAGACTTGGAAGGAAACCAAGCTCCAACCAAATTGGTAAGGACCATACCAAGTGCTCCTGACTACTGAGACGGCTGTCCAAATGGCAGAAAAGGGGTGGACACATCATACCCAAGTCAAGAAATCAGTAACAGGAACTATGGTAAAAGAGAGCCAGATTTGAAGGTAATCCCTTCCTTTTCTATGGGTTAGTTGAATCACTCCTTGTGTCTCTCCAGATGAGGGGAAGAGTTCACTACTCCTGTAGGACAACTGCAAACTAGTACCCACATCTTAGATGTTTCAGAGGTACACGAGGGCAACTACTCTCACTTTAACGTCCCTAAGTAGATGTTTAGTGCTACTATGGAGGAAGAAAACTTAGAGACAGGATACAACTGGAGACACTGCTATTTTACCATAGCTTTGACTAGAATGACATAATTTAACCCATTTCCTGTTTAGAAAAAAAAAAGTGCAACTCACTGTTGCATTCATTTAATTTTGTATAAACATGCTCTTTGAGGCTGAAGCAATCTTGCTGGTTTTCAATGTGAAAATAAAATATAAAAACTGTTCTTGGAGGTATTTCTAAACAGAACTTGTCTCTAATCCTAATGTAATCGAAATGTGTACGATGATCAGTATTTACTAACTTTTTTCATGTGGTAAATGTCAAAGTATGGAACAACACAAAGTGGAACATCACATTCCACACAAAAAAATATTGTGTTTCTCTCTGGATCTTTTTGCAATCGTTGTCATGGTGCAAGCAGCAAACGTTGCCGTGACCAGTTGGATTCTGTTTCCCTGATATTGGGTGGTATGCTCCCAGGGAAATGTCTTCCAGACAGGTGAAGAAGTATTACATCACCAGAGCATAGATGACCTTGAAGACGCTACTGTCCTGGCTTGTGATTTTGTTTCCAAAGACTATTGCTATACTAGAGTGATGCAAACATAATAATGAAAGTAAAATATTTCATAGCAAACTTTGGGGGTAAGGTTACAGGATTTTTTCTTTTTTTTTTTTAACAAAGTTCCTGACTTGTGGTTAGTAGAGAATATCACTTTCTGATAGGCCCAGAAACCTCAAGATATTTTGGGACCTAAGAAGACAGGAATTCACTCAATTTATACAGGTATTTCAGGCACAGTCTGATGACAAATCCTTGGCCTGGCTTCCCAGTCTCAAGGATTTTAAAAGTCTAATCCAAAACTCCTTATGAGAGTTCTAGCAAAGCCAACTTAAAACAGTCTATATGGTCAATCCCTATTCTTGTTGCACTTTACGCAAATAATCAGGCCAAGTATCAAACTTACTTTGCAAGTAAACTAGTCCTAAGATTTATCTTTGGTGAAAATAAGGACTGGAGAGAGAAAAATGATCTTTTTTCAGAGGAAAATCATACCCTGTCTGTTATTAGATTCCAGTCCTGACCAATGCTTTTGTTATTTTCCTAAAATGTGGACTAAATCCCCAATGGAATAGATTATACTATGTATCTCTCATTACTTACTTCCTCCCAGAAAACTAAGAGCATGAAATTCCGAAGACTATATATAAATCAGTGACTTGCCTGAGGTCTGTCTGGGAATGAGCCTCCCCAACACTGAGAGATGCAGAACCTCTATCAAGCTAACCTAAGCAAAGATTGGACATCAACGTTTCCGTGGGAAAATTTCTGCACAAAAGAGGCAAAATGAGAAAAGAAAAATAGCTCAGAGCAGCCTGAGCTATGGGAGGTATGCAGGCACAGAGATATGAGATAGGACTTCAGTCATGCCTACCCCATATCTATTCCTGAGAACAACTGTTTAGTCATTTTTTCTGACTAGCTGCCTCACCCATTATCTTGAATCTGTGAGACAAGGAACAATAAATTATAGCCAATCAACAGCTTAAGCTACCTTAATGTAAATTCTTGGTAAACAACTAAGGAGCGGCCTCTTCTTTTTCTTTAAAAATCTACTTGAAACTGTTGCTAATTGGAGTACATATTCAGGGCAATTTGAATCTATGCCTGAGGGTTGCAATACTCAAGGCTGTCCCAAATAACATCTCTGCTTATACTAATTTTGCCTCAGTTTCTTCCTTTTAGGTTTACACAACCACAATAAATGAACAAGGACAGGACTTAACCTCTCACCATGAAAAAAAAAAAAGAAAAGAAAACTTGATCAGATACAGAAAACAACTGCTTTCAGTCCTGCTGTGCAGGACTGAGATTTCTAACAGAAGAGAAATAAATAATGCAGCCCTATGATCACCCTAGCTTTCTAGGTAATTTCTAGGCCATGGTCACATGGAGCAGGAAACTGGCAGGCTCACTAAGTAGATGAAATGGCAGAGTTAAGAGAATGCTAGATTGCTGAGTTGCAGGGCAGAGTTCTAGAAAGGAGGAAGTTAGACAAGAAAAAAGAACTCCAGATATTTCCATTGGTCTTTACTGAGTAACAAGCCCTTCACATGTAAACTCCACAAAGGTAGACAACCAGCAACTGGGAAATTGAATAATTCTCAGAGCTCAACAAGGCAGGGAGACCACATTAATAATACCTCATTTGTTGGACTGAACTATTCCTTGAGTGAATACTACTTTACAACCACCCTAGAAAAGCTTAAAATGGGCCTTACAGAGGTCATATTGACCTGTATGTTATTTAACTGCCTGCCAAAGCAAAAGCAAAGTTCAACACTTAATGAAAAAATAATCAAAATGCAGACTTTGAATATCAAAGAAGCAAAAATTGAAATGAGAAATAAATAAAAAATCACAGTTGCAGATTTCAACACTTCTTTCAGGAACTGACAGAACAAATAGAAAATGAGTTAAAATATAGAACACAAGCAATACAAAGACCCAACACTAAAACTCAACTTGACCTAATTAGCCTATACAGAATAATACATCCAACAACTACAGAATAAATATTCCTTCTAAGTACATAAGTAATGTTCACCAACATTGACCAGAGGGTAGGCCATAAAGACTCAATTTCAAAAGACAAAATTGAATTAAAAATCAACAACAAGATATCTTTTTTTTAAAAGTAGGATTTATTGAGAGGACAGAAAAGCTCCCACAGTGGGAGGAGACCCAAAGGGATCGCCCAACAAGATAATCTTAACAACAACAACAACAACAACAACAAATCTTTGGAAACCACAAAGCAATATGCCATACATGTTAAAGATAAAATGATAAGGGAAAATAGAACTAACATTTTAGTTGGATGACAATAAAAACACATTAAGTCAAAAATTATGGGATACAGCCGGGCTCGGTGGCTCAGTCTGTAATCCGGTGCCTTTGGGAGGCTGAGGTGAGTGGATTGCCTGAGCCCGAGGGTTCGAGACCCGCCTGGGCAGCGAGACCTCATCTCTACAATAAATCAAAAAATCAGCCGGGTGTGGTAGCGCATGCCTGTAATTCCGGCTACTTGGAAGGCTGAGGCGGAAGGATCTCCGGAGCCCAGCAGGTCGAGGCTGTGGTGGCCGGGAGCGGCCACTGCACTCCAGTCTGGGTGACAGAGTGAGACTCCAACTCAAAAAAATAAAAAATAAAAAATTATGGGATACAGTTAAAGCAGTCTTTAGATGAAAATTTGCAACTTTAAATGCACACAACAGAAAATAAAATAAAGCTATAATATCAATGATCTAAGTTTCAATCTCAAGAAGCTAGAAAAAGAGTAAATTAAACCTAAAGGAAGTAGGAGAAAGAAAATGAGAGCAGAATCAATAAAATAAAAACATGTGTGGCAAAAATTAACTCATTCATGACCACTGATGTGAATTCACATCATTCTAAAGTCTGTTCCTGGTTGCCACTGACGTGAACACGTCTTTGCAAATTCTGTTTCCGAATGCTGCATTGTTGTCATATATATATGTTACATTTTGCTTGAAAATGAATAGTGAGGAAAGGAGAAAGTTAGGATAATTACATGATATCGACTGTGCAATGTTTTTATTGATTTACATAGTTGGCAAAAATCACAAGTTGGTCATTATTTTGTTGTGATTAGTGTTGCATACTTGTATTCCGATATTTCAGGGCTTTTATACTTCCACATTAGAAATAATTTACCATAATTATGGAAAATGAAGACATATATGCTGATGAGATTTCCAAGGTTGAAAGTGGGTCCAGTGAACTTATTAGTGATAGTGAGATAGATGGTGATATAAAGATGCAATGTAAACAAAGAAATATAAAGCAGATAATCTATGACAGTGAATCTAGAAATGGTGAGCACAAGTCAGACACTGAGGGGACAAAATAAGATCCAAAAAGAAACTGGGAAGTGTTTATTGGTAATCAAGGTGTCAAGGTATTCCCAAATGATCCTCAAAGTGTAAGTGAAGTTGTCGGACTATTTACTGGAGATGATTTTACAGAAATGATTGCAACTGACACAGGTATTATGATCAGATGCACCTCAGATATAAATGTCCAAAGAAGTAAAAAAAAGTGGAGCAATACTACAGTGTATGAGATGAAAACATTTCTAGCATTAAATATTTTGATGGGACAAATGGAGAAAACCACAATACACGATTACTGGTCAACATGTCCATCAATTGTGATGCCTTCTTTGAAACAGATTCCTATAAATTTTGTGGTTTTTGCATTTTTCCTCTGATGCAGAAATGCAGTCAAATCCAAGGAAATTAAACAAAATTGAATCTGTAATAAATTACATTTTAAGTAAGTTCAACACTGTGTACAAACCTGAACAAGAACTTTCCTTGGATGAATCCATGATACCTCATCATGGAAGACTGTCTCTTCAGGTTTATAATCCGAATAAAAATACAAAGTACGGAATGCCAGTCAGAATGGCGTCTGAAGCAAATACTGGACATGTCTGCAACTTTCAGCTATATTGTGAAAAAGGTGACAATTTAGAAAAGACCATTTCATTTGTGCTTAATGACAGAAGTTTGTGGCAACCGGCTTCAGATTTTTAAATTTTTACCTGCTCTCTGTATTAGGAAAGTGAAAAATTTGCCTGTCACAAATGTGTTAACAGTCGAAGAACTGCCAGGCAGGAATAATCCAGAAAAATGAAATTTACAAATGACCAATAGCAGGAATACAAAATAAATTATCACTACAGATCTTAAAGACATTAAAACGATATGAGATTATGAGTAATTATAGTATGTTAGAAAAATTAATTCTTCAAAAAACAAGTTAATGAAACAAACTCAAGAAGAATATCTGAATCAGTCATCATATCTATTAAAAATATCTCCAAGTATATAGAACATACTGAATTAACAATAAAAAACTTTTCCAAAGAAATAACTATGGGCCCAGACAGTTTCATTAGTGAATTACAGCAAATATTTAAGGAAGAACTAATTCTAATCTTATGCAAAAAAATTCCACAATACAGCATAATAATTCCAAAATTTTTTTCTCAATCCACTTTATAAGGACAAGATAATCTTGATACCAAGATACAAAAAATAAATTACAAGAAAAAAAAACTACTGACAAATATCTCTCATGAACACAGACTCAAAAATCCTCAAGAAACTTGCTGGGTGTGGTGGCTCATGTCTGTAATCCCAATACTTTGGGAGGACAAGACAGGAGTATCACTTGAGCCCAGGAGTTCCAGACCAGCCTGGGCAACATAGCAAGAGCTCAGCTCTACATCTCCCCACAAACAAAAAGAAGCTGGGCATGGTGGTATACGACTGCAGCCCCAGCTACTCAGGAGGCTAAGGGAGGAGGATAGCTTGAGCCCAGGAGTTTGAGGCTACAGTGAGCCGTCACTGTGACACCACACTCCAGCCTGGATGACACATTCTGACTCACAAGACATGTATATATATGTGTGCGTGTGTGTGTGAAATATATAAACTCTTCGAGAAATTATTTGCTAATTGAATCCAGTAATATATAAAAATGAGTGTGAATGTTTTAACACTGGTCAAATGAACAAATTCATAAGTAATAAGGAAAATATCATATATCTCAATATACTGAGGTGAGAGAATTGCCTGAGCCCACAGGTTGGCGAACAGCCTGGGCAACTTGTCAAGACCTCATCTCTACAATAAATCAAAAACTTAGCCAGGCATGACAGCATGTGCCTGTAGTTCAGGCTACTTGAAAGACTAAGGCGGAGGGATTGCCTGAGCCCAGCAGGTTGATGCTGGGGGTGGCCATGAGTGTGCCACTGTACTCCAGCATGGGCGATGGAGTGAGACTCCAACTCAAAAAAAAAAAAAAATAGTATTTAACAATAACAGCAATTCTCTCCAAATTGACATATACTGTATAGTTTTAATGTAAGCCTAATCAAAATTTCAGCACATGTTTCTGTAGAAATTGACAAGCTGATTCTAAATTTTACATGAAAATTGATATTAAAATTCTACTCTAAAATAGTAAAAATATTTTTCTAAAAGGACAAAATGGAAGGACTTACATTCCTACTTTATTTCTAGGTTTAGCACAAAACTGTATTTATCAATATAGTGTGCTATCTGAAAGACAGATAGGTTAATGGACCCAAATAGAGATCCACATTGGGCTCATCCATAGACAGTCAACTTTTTTTATATAGGCAACAAGATGTTTCAATAGGGAAAGAATGTATTCAACAAATAGTTTTGCATCAATTGTATATCTATATTAGTAATAGAACTTTAATGCTTAACTCAAACCACAAGCAAAATCAATTAATAGAAATTAACACAAAAGTTACAAAATTTCTATTAAAAACAGAGAAGAAAACTTATACCTTTGAGTAGTTAAGATTTCTTAGACATAACACAACACCAACTATAAAAAAAGAAAAATGATACATTGGTTTTCATAAAACTTTAATCCCTCTGCTCTTCAAAACACATATCCTACCCCCCAAAAGAAAAGGCAAACCAGAAAGAGAAAATATTTGCAACACATACATATGAAAGGGACTTGTGTCCAGACTATACAAAGAACTCTGATGATCCAGTAAGAAAACAAAAAATGACTTAAACAGATGCAAATGACTTAGATAATTCACAATATATATGGTCAGTAATAAAAAGATGCTCACCACGATTAGCTATCAGAGAAATGCAAATTTTAAAAAACCCCAAATTTCCACTCCACAACCCCTAGAATGGTATTATAACATCCTACTTTTTAACATAAAAATTAAAAAATCATGACAATATCAATGTCGATAAGGACGTAAGACAACTAGAATGATCATACACTGTTGATGGGAGTATAAGATGGTACAAATTTGATGGGTTCATTTAAAGCTAAACATACACTTATCAAAAAACCAAGCAATGCTACTCCTAGCTGTTAGGTATTTAACCAGGATAAATTAAAACAAAATGTCTACACAGATTTGAATAGGAATAATCATAGTAGCTTTATAGTAAAACCTAGAAACAACCTAGAAATGTCCATTAACTCATTCGTGATCGCTGACTTGAATTTATGTTATTCCAAATTGTTCCTAGTTGCCACTGATGTGAATAAGTCTTTGCAAATTCTGTTTATGAATGCTGCGTTGTCATATGTATATGTTATTATATTTTGCTTGAAAATGAATAGTGAGGAAAGGAGAAAGTTAATTGAGATGATTATCTGATATTGACTGTGCAATGTTGTTATTGACATGTAGTTGGTAAAAATCGCAAGTTGGTCATTATTTTGTTGTGATTAGTGTTGTATACTTGTATTCTGATATTTCAGGACTTTCATACTTCAACGTTAGAAATCACTTACCATAGTTGTGGAAAATGAGGAATTATATGCTGATGAGATTTCCGAGGTTGAAGGTGAAATCAGTGAACTTATTAGTGATAGTGAGACAGACAGTGATGTAATGATGCAATGAAAATACATATATATGAAAAATATATTCAGTTTATAATCAAATAAAAATACAAAGTATGGAATGCCAGTCAGAGTGGTGTCTGTGGCAAATACTGCATATGTCTGCGACTTTTAGCTGTATTGTGAAAAAAGTGAACCTTTAGAAAAGATCATTTCACTTGTAAGTAACAGAAGTTGTAGCAACCAGTTTCAGATTTTTTTAAATTTTCACCCTCTCTTAGTATTAGGAAAGTGAAAAATTTTCTGATCACAAATGTGTCAATAGGTGCATGGACAATCAAACTGTGATATATTTATAAAATAAAATATTACTCAGCTACAAAGGAAGAAAAGCATAGATAAGTGAAAGAAGCTTAAATACATACTGTATGACTTTGTTTCTATAAAGTATAAAATAACAACACAAATCTACAGTCATAGAAACCTTATCAGTAGTTGCCTAGAACACTGAACGAGAGGACTGACTGCAAGGGCACAGGGCATTTTCTGAAATGATGGGTCACAGTTATACATGAGTGTATACTTGTCAAACTTAAGAATTTTACACCTAAAACAGATGCATTCCATTGAATGTGAATCAAGTTGATTAAAAGATATACTTGGTTATGCTCAAGCGCAAAATGCAAGCATTCTAAGCATTTATTATTCACTCCTATGTATTAGTCAATAATAAAAGTCTAAAGTTACTCAAAGCACCAACTATTTGGTGATAATTAGGCAAAAAAACTGTGTTACAGTATCTTCCCTACAGAAGACCTTTTCTACCATTTCCTATGCAAATATGATAGAACGGTTTTTAAAAAAAATTCTAAACATAGTCTCAGGATAAATGTTACTACGGATTTGAAAGGTTTTTAAAAAAAGAAAAATGCTCATGTAGTAGATTATCCTCATAATTCACCTTTCTAGTCATCTTTGGATACTCCCTACTTTGTTTACATTATACAGTAAACAAAATTTAATAATTGTTATCTCCTTGTTTTTCATCCTATCATCTCTGCCCACAGCTATTGTATATCTCTATGATTTTGGATGTCTTCTTCCCTTTTCCTGGAAATACACTTAACTGAGATTACTTATTTTAATTTTAATTACATCATTGTCCTATTGCAATATTAGTTCCTGGAAAACAAAGCAATTAGCTCCTGCTCATTCTTGTACTTCCTATGCTAACACAGCACCTAGTATACATTCAGAGCTCAACTTGTGTCAATTAACTGTTAATGATGTTGGAAGTAACACCTAGGTCAAGAATTCCTGGCATTTCTAGTTCTAGGGAAATCTAGCAAGGTTAAAGATGTTTCTGCGAGCCTCTATAAAGGATTTTCATAACCTACACAAGGCACAAAAGGAAGGAAAAATAGAAATGGGAGATCAGTATCCCTGAAACTACTGACACAGGTTACCTACCCTACCTTTCTTGAATGGTTCAACTCTTGCCCCACTAAGTGCAGTCTATTCCCCATATAGCAGTAAATTAAATGAACTATTTGATGGTAAAGTGCTTAGAACAGTACTTGGCACAGAACCATTCCTATAAATGTATTTAAAAACAAAAAACAAAAGCAATTAATCCTCACAACTCTGAGTAGGTTCTAATAATACTCTCATTTTATAGCTGAGAAAACTGAGGCATACAGAGGTGAGATGACTTGCATAAGTGAGTGGCAGAGTTAGCATTTGAATTCAGGCATTCTGGTTCTTAAATACTATGTTCTGCTGTTCGCTGCAATTATATTAAAGCCCAATTCTTAGGTGAGTGGATTGCCTGAGCTCGTGGGTTCGAGACCCGCCTGAGCTGTGAGACCTCATCTCTACAATAAATCAAAAAAATCAGCCAGGTGTGGTAGCACATGACAGTAATTCTGGCTACTTGGAAGGCTGAGGCAGAAGGATTGCTGGAGCCCAGCAGTCGAGGCTGCGGTGGCCGGGAGCGGCCACTGCACTCCAGTCTGGGCCACAGAGTGAGACTCCAACTCAAAAACAAACAAACAACAACAACAAAAAAAACACAAGTCTTTGTTGTACCCCACAGTACCTAGCACAGAAACCTGTCTCACAGTAGTTACTCAACAAATATGTGTGGACTGAAAAATATGAATGAATGAGTCAAACGAGCAACTTGGGAGGTTAAATTATCTTTTTACCCAAAATTATTATATTCTCTGAAGAAACTCTCTGGCCTCAAGATGAATAAACCTCTCCTAAAAGCAAGCAACAAATATATGCACTGACAAATAAGAAGGGAAAGGAAAAATCATTAACTTCAAAGAACAGAAAGATGATACAACAACAAAGAAATATACCATGTCTATAGTCCATCCCTCTCCATCCTGATGCTCTATCTCTTGAGGGCAACAAAAACCATGCCCTACCAATGTTTCAGGCAGACCTGCTAGGACACACACTAGGACCTCTTTCTGCTGCTCCTAAACTTGTCTTTCAAATATCTGGATAGGCATCCTTGTACTCTTACTCTAGAATAAGCTCTTGCTTAGGCACTGAATGTATATACTTGGTGTTTGCTAGTTCATGCCCCTATTTGTTTCCTTGATTCCCGAATCAAATGTTTCAGTCTCCTCAGATTTGACTCATAGTATAATCTGTACCCTCTCCATTACCCAGATAGTTTTGTACAAGAGGAGAATGACATGATTTAATTTGTTTGCAAAACACTTCCTAAAGGCATTTAATAGTTTCTTGGGTCTTCTGTCTGTAATGGTCCACTGAGTCTGAATCTACAAGGAATTAAACATATTTAATGAAATTCCATAGCTCATTGGTCATGCTACTTCTTCAGGGTACCACTACCTATCATAATTACCCTCCTACTGAACTCCAAAATTCTTTTGTTTACCTAATTTTTTTTTAGAGATAGGTCTCTCTCTGTCACCCAGGCTACAGTGCCATGGTGGGATCAGAGCTCAAGGAAGTCTTGAACTCCAGGCTCAAGTGATCTTCCTGTCTCAGCCTCCTTAGTAGCTGGACTACTGGGACATACCATCACACTCAGCTAATATTTTTAACTTTTGTGGAGATAGGATCTCACTATGTTGCCCAGGTTGGTCTTGAACTCCTGATCTTAAGTCATCTTCCTTCTCGACCTCTCAAAGTGCTGACATTATTGGTGTGAGCCACCATACCCAACCTGAACTGCTAAATTCTTAAAATCAAGTATGATTTCTTATTCTTTATTCTAGTATCCATGATTCCTAATCATAGTGTAGGCTCCTAATAAACCCTACATAAATTTTTAAAAATAGTTATGTTTTAGTCTTCTGAAATCAACAATCCTGATTCTATCATCAAAGTATACTTCAATATTTTTCCCTCAATGATAATTTTGCATTTATTCAAATAGAGTCATTGGCCACTTTTCTGCCTAGTCACATGGCTTCACAAAATGTTTCCATAGCTGAGCATCTATCAGCTTTCCTTTCTATGTCCATAAAGTTAATTCCTAGATATTGCACATTATGGTTTTTGTGGTCCTTGAAGCAATCATTAGAGACTTGTACCATATATACCCTTCTTTCTCCATGGGCTTTCCATCTACAGTATTCTTTCTCCGTGGTTCTGGTATCAGCCAGTTTCCTATCCATTATAACACATTATGTCCAACTCATTCTCTCTTTCCTAAATTGTATTCAGTGGAGAACCTTATTTATGACTTTTTGAAAGCTGAAACAAATCATCTTACTGGCTCTCCTTATTTAATAACATTCCATTGCATAATTCTGACATCCATCAGTTTGCCCAATCATCTCATAAACATTTACTGACCACTTTGTACCATGCATGAGACAAAGCATTAGAAAAATATAAAATGAAATATACATTCTTTGATTCAGAAGAGCTCAGAGTGCCTTCATTCAACTGGACTTTGTCTCTTTCTGGGTCTCAGGCCTGCTAGTCTTCAGATAGGAAGTGCACCATCAGCTCTCCTGTATCTCCAGCTTGATGACGAATACAGCAATTCTTGGGGCTTCTCAGCCTCCATATTCACATGGCCAACTCCTTATAATCAATCAATTTCTCTCTCTTGCTCTCTATGTAAATATCTCCCCTTCTGTTTCTCTGGAGAACTCACACTAATACACTCCCTGACTGTCCATTCATCCTTTGACTGTCCATTCATTTCACACAGATGTATTTAGTGCCAGGCCTTGTACTAGACATCAGGAATAGAGGTGAACAAGTTAGCAAGTTTCCTACCCACAGAAAGGTTCAAATCTACTTAGTGGGATTAAAAAAAAAAAAAAAAAAAAAAAAGCTCAGCATGAAGTAGAGGGAGGAGATAACACAAGTAAAAGAGCAAATGGGGGCTGGGCTCGGTGGCTCAGCCTGTAATCCCACGCTTTGGGAGGCCGAGGTGAGTGAATTGCCTGAGCCTGCGGGTTCGAGACCCGCCTGGACAACTTGGTGAAACCTCATCTCTACAATAAATCAAAAAAATTAGCTGGGCGTGGTAGTGCACGCCTGCAGTTCCATCTACTTGGAAGGCTGAGGCGGAAGGATCGCCGGAGCCCAGCAGGTCGAGGCTGTGGTGGCCAAGAATGGCCACTGCACTCCAGTCTGGGCAATTGAGTGAGACTCCAACTCAAAAAAAACAAAAACAAAAACAACAAAAAAAAGCAAATGGGAAAAAAAAATTGTAAAAACTATTCATTGTGGTTCAGAGTCTACATTTTTAAGTTACACAGACCTGGATCCAATTCCTAAACCAGT
This sequence comes from Carlito syrichta, assembly GCF_000164805.1. Taxonomy (NCBI): domain Eukaryota; kingdom Metazoa; phylum Chordata; class Mammalia; order Primates; family Tarsiidae; genus Carlito; species Carlito syrichta. The sequence continues at coordinate 13,458 of NW_007222451.1, read as the reverse complement.
CACTTGAATTGTTTGATGCAAAAGTCAGTTTCCTCATTTGTAAAATGAGAATAATAACTATTTAATCTGTTCTTTTTTAGGAGGTGATAAGATAAAGTGCTTAGCTTGGTAATACATGACAGGCACTCTATAAATGGTGTATGATATTGATAATAAGGGAGCATCTTCCCTGAGCAAGGAAGGCTTCCTGGAGGTGGTCTTGAATTTAGTCTCAACCAATGAACAGAAGAGGAAACAATCAAAATGGAGCCCTAAGAAAGGCTAAGTTTTAATACTAATACTGAAAGCACTCATAATCTGGTCTCCATCTACCTCAGCAACCTCTTCTCCCTTGAATCTCCTACAAGAAACCTTCCTTCTATCAAGACTGGTTTACTCACTGACTTCAGAATATGCCTTGCTGATTTTCTTCTATTAATACATAGGCCACACCCATCCCTGTCCCTGACCCTAGCCAAAAGTCTGTCCATTCTACAGGACCAATATCAGTTCCACCTTCTTTTAACTGACCTTAGCAGTGGCTCCATTCTTTGAACTTTTCCAGCTCAGAGTCAGAGTACTATACACCTTTCTACCCTTCCTTTGTTCTTCCACTAAATATATGTTCATCATGGTTCTTACCCATCTGCACCTTTGCACTGAGATTTAACTTTTCACACATGAACATCATGTCGCTACTGGATTGTAAACTCCACGAAAGGCTAGGCTTCGTGTAATCAAGAGAAAATATCGTAAGGACACAGCACTGTAGTCTTAGATCTATTTGATACATGAAGGAGAGAACAGATCAGAAAACTGTCATAAACAGTCTGTTAGGGTTAAATCCAAAGCACATGACAGGTTGGTAAAGGTTTAAATGTTTGGACTTAATGGGGCTGCTTGTTTTTAGGTTCTCACCTTGACATGACCTCAGATCTATCAACAGCAAGCTATAAAAAGTTTCCACTGTAGACTGTGTTAATCATTTAGAATATCTCAAATCCTTCTGGGAATAAGGGGTGATATAACAAAACAAAGGTCAGGGAAAAGGCTGGCAGTCAACATTTTAAGCAAGGCTACTGTACTGGGAGGTAGAACTAACAAATCTATGTTAAAATCCTTTGAAATATATGCATTAGAACTTGGGCAAATCCTCAGTCCCTCTATTTAATAATCCATTTAGTAATGTGGATTAAACATTTACCAGAGTTGCTGTGAAGATTTAATAATATATTAAGTAGGGCCGGGCGCACTGGCTCAAGCCTGTAATTCAGCCCTTTGGGAGGCCAAGACTAGAGGACTGCCTGAGCTCAGGGGTTCAAGACCAGCCTGGACAACCTGGTGAGACTTTGTCTCTACAATAAATCAAAAAATAAGCCTGGGGTGGTAGTGCGTGACTGTAGTTCCACCTATTTGGAAGGCTGAGGCGGAAAGATCGCCTGAGCCCAGCAGGTGGAAGCTGCAGTGGCCGTGAGCGTGCCACTGCACTCCAGCAAGGGCGACAGCATAAGACTCCAACTAAAACAACAACAACAACGACTATATATATATAATATATACAATGAGCACACTGCCAGAAAGACAATAATTCCTTAATTATCCTTTATTAAAACACTATATCAACCCATCATCCTCTCCAAGGCCTTTAAAGTAAGAAGACAGACACTCTCTTCCCTCCTTAGAGATGGCATATCAGTAGTAACTTGCTGAAACCCATTGAGGACTCAGGCCTGAACACAGGAAGCCTAATTATTGTACCCAATGTGCAGTAGGGTTGTCTTTATGAATAATCTCTATCTGTTACCACAAAGAAAAACTATATTAGAGTCGCTGCACGCTTTTTAGAGTAACTGAGTCTTAAGACTCATTAAGAGACTCTCGATAAAGGAAAAAGGAACAACAATCTTAGAGACTATAATCCATCTGGACTCCCATAGAAAGAAAAGAGTGACAGTGTTCCATAAAGGATAAAAGGTAAACTGTTCAATCCCTGAAGACAATTGAGATTGTGACCCCTGTCTCTGAAATTCTTCAACTCACCCAGTTAGTTCAAAATGGCAGAAATCATAAAATAATATGTGAAATGGGTCCATGAATCACAAACGCCTAGAAGAAGACAGCTCTGAATTATTCTAGCCTAGGCCTCTCCTTACAGTTGAGAAAGTAGAGAGAGGAGAGATGCCACGCTACATGTCAAGTTCTTTTTGTCTTGTAACTCTTTGTTGTCATAATTTTCTCAAGACAGCATTATTTCCTTTGTAGTAAGCAGGATTAGAGAGAATAGGTTAGTTTGTCTTGTAACAAGGGCCCAAACACTGTAAACATCCAAGCCTCTTGTCCCCGACAGAACACAAAAGGGCAACAGTACATGTATTTTTGCAGTTGCCTGATTAAACCAACAGGTCCCTGAATAGAAAGCTATACAAAGACAGAGTGACAGTGCCACCTACAAATAGAAATGCATACTTAAGATTAGAGGCTTTTCACATGTCTTCTATAGAAAGAAAAATCTTATGAAACTACCAAAATTACATAGAAGTTTCTAGTGGTGACTACTGACTTTTCTCCTGTGTATCTTCGGGATGGCACCATGAAGAAAAGCTGAATTAGACTCCGTGACCAAGAGTACCATATACCAGGAAATCAGCTCTGGGAAGTGACAAACAGGAACTTGAAACCTGGTGACTGTTTTTGTCCAAATGCTCTCTTTAACTTGTGGCTCTTCTGTTCCAGTGACTTCGTTGACTTAAATGACTACGACACGAAAATGCTTAGGAAAATTCACAAAATCATTGAGTGAATAAATCTATTCATTTTGAATAAACACATATACAACACAGAAATTAAACCAATTTTGGGTAAAATATATTAGCAAGATATAATTATTCCTTTTAATTAGTCCCTTGAAGCTTTTCCTAATTGCCAGTGTTTTGGAAAAATGCTAACACTAGGAACTTTAGGTCTAAGATCAACAGGCTCAGAAATTCAGTGAATGGTGAGCTACACATTAGGTAACACTGTTGTGCAAATGCCAAAAAAGATGCAGTGACCATTATACTGAATTTTGAAAATATTTAGTGCTTAGAACAAGAGAATATCAGGGTTCTGTTCCGCTTTAGTCAGGAAGATCCTGTGGATGCCACAGCAAAAAGACTGTCAAAGTGCATTAAATTCTTAAGCAAGAGGCAAGAATCAAGCCTCAAACAATATCATGACAGGTAATACAATAACTGGAGATATTTAGGCTAAAGAAGGAGGAGGCAAAACAGGAGCAGAACAAGTAGACCCTTCAAATACTTGCAGGGCAACCAGAAAAGGAACCAGCATTGTTTTAATTGGCCCTGAGAGAAGAACAAGTACCAGTGGACGAAAGGTGCAGAAAAACAGTTTTTGATTTAAAAATAATTGTCCATCTTAGTCTCAAAAGTCAGTAAGTATTCAGAGTGAGAGGATAAATTTATACAAAACAGAAAAAAATGAAAGACAAGAATCCATTAAGATATGCTCATATGGAAAACCAACTTCCAATTTTTCATAATGAAAGGAAGACACAAAGTTTGGATAATACAGTAAGCCACATTTTATAAAGAGCAATCTATCAGTGATGAAAAAGCTACTGCAAAATGCAGCTGAGAAAAGGTGATGGGACTGTCCCCGACAGGCAATGGCAACAGAAAGGGAGGGAATTTCAGAGGCAATTCAGAGACAGGTTTCACGGTACTTGGTTTATTAGAGACTCTGGGAATACAGTATTGAGCAGTCGTTCCTATGGAACTCTAGTCACTCATCCGTTAACAAAGGCCACAGTAGCAAACACATACCACTTGCCATGTGTCAGGCAGCATCTTAACTGTGTTACATACATAGACTAACTCATTTCACTCTCACCATGCTATGAAGCGTATTCTACGATCACCTCCATCTTACGGACGACAAACTAAGGCTTACGTCGGCTAAGTCACTCAGTTACTAAATGCCAAACAAGCAAAAACTAGGTCGAGGTTAGATACACAAGTCGGACGTGGGTGGTACTCGGAGCGACAAATTAAGCAGCTGCGAGGGAGAGGCCCTAAGGTCCACGGCAGGCAATGGGCAGTGACGGCAAGAGTTCAGGCCGGTGCAAGTGTGTGGCGCGGGGGGAGGAGGGTAGCAGAGGGAAGCGGGGATCTGCCCGTCGGGGAATCACGCGAGGCGTTCAGGAAAATTAAAAAAAAAAAAATCCGTATCGAATCCAAATCTCTGGAGATGGGACCTAGAGATTAGCATTTTGACATTTACGCCTATATTTTTTAAAAGCAAAACGCCCGACGGAGGCACGCGTGGGCACTTCTGTCACCGACGACCTCTGAGGTCTCCCGCCACCCGAACACTACGGCGGACGCGGGGAAGGAACGTCTCCGAAACGTGAGGGGCGAGGGCGGGATCCGGCGGCAGGACAGCGGCTGTGCACTTGGCGTCCGCGCCGTCAGCGCTCCCGTTTTTACGGAACGGTCCCTCACAGGAGCGGGGACAAGGGGGGCAGCGGAAGGACGGGAGTGCGTCCACGGCAGACCGGCCGAAAGGGCAACCTGTTCTCCCAGGCTTTTCTAGCGCCGAAGGAAACCGCTCCGACGACACACGCGAGAGGGCGTCTCGCTGAGCAGAGGCGGGATGCTCAGATCAGCGTGTGCCTACCCGCG
>NW_007222451.1:0-8393 GCF_000164805.1 Carlito syrichta | reverse complement strand
CCCCCGCGCCCGACCCCCGCGCCCGACCCCCGCGCCCAACCCGCGCCCGACCCCTGCGCTTCCGGTTTCGCCGGCCTTGCGCCTGGAAGCGGAAGCAGAAGCGGAAGCCGCGGGGCTGGGCGCGGGGGGGATGCTGGGAGTTGTGGTTCCCGCCTCCGCCGGCAGATCGCGCTGTGCGGCCCTTGGACCCGGCGGTGGAGTCGGCCGGCAGTGAGGAGCCAGTGACCGTACAGATTTGCGCTCGCGGGCAGGTGGGAAGGCGGGCGTAGGGGAGAGGCTGATAAAGGGAGGAGACGTCGGTAAGTAGACATTGCCGAGAAAAGATTAAGAATAATCTCCTGTTATGGTCCCAGTAACGCTCAGCTGCTCCCTTTAATATCTACGTCAAAGGGGTGGGGAACTGGTAGAAAGAAGTTTATTTCTGAGTTCGTATCTAGGGAGCAGAGCCGGACTCAAGGTCTTTCAAAATGGTTCTGCTCACCTTTAGACTTTTACAGTTCACTTTTATAGTCCAGAGTCGTCAGTAGGTATACATTAGCCATGTGACCAGAGCATTGAATAGAACTTGGGTTTCAGCCGCATTTATCAATAGTGACCTTTTTCTGTCCAGACTTCCTGGTGCCAGGTATCAGAGGTATTTCACAGCTTTTATCAATAGGGCCCAGCAGAAGCGGCCATGCAGCTTGCTGTAGAGTAAAGGGCCTAAGACATCATGTGTTACGCAAAGGTTATACAAATCACAAAGTTTACGATTATATTGATACAAAAGTTATAGAATTCACAAGGCTTATGATTACATTGATACTATATTATTCAAATTTATAACCCCTCAGAAAAAGGGAGTCAAAGGAGATTTGCATCTTTCAGTGGATGGGGCATAGACTACAGGGAACCATCCCCTGAAGCCACTCACTGGGAGTGCATAGGACATAAGGGAAGCACACCTTTTATTAGCCCTCAGGAATATTGTTCAGGACCGTTTGCGCCCTGGCCGTGCCCTTCTCTAGGGGCTGTGACAATATAGACAGACATTAGATGTTCTCTGTATCACTGCCATCTCAGGAAATCGCCACAACTGTGGTGAAGGGTAAAAAACAGTTGTATTATTCTGGAGGCATCCAGCCAGACTGCGGGGAGGGGGGCTGTCACAGGCAATCCATGAGGCAATCCATCAATGAGACTGCAAAGACAGAAGTCTCACAGATTAGGGAGCGGAAGAGGAGTTGACAGCACAGTTGGCTGTCATTCTTGGGAAGTTGAGCCACGAGGTGATGTCTGTGTGGGTTAACTGCCCTTATCAAAAGGAAAAATAAAACTTTATCTCTGTGACAAGCAATTCTTACAACTTGGAGCAAGGAGCCTGGGCCAATCCCCCAGTGTGAGAGAGAGGGGTGTGACCTTCCTTTTGCATTCCTTTTTCTTTTCTTTACTTTTTGTTTTGAGTCAGGGTCACACTCTGTCGCCCAGGCCAGAGTACAGTAGCACCATCACAGCTCATCGCAGCCTCCACCTCTGGAACTCAGGCAATCCATACCCCACCTCCCACCCCACCCCCAACCACCTCCCCTCAGCCTCCTGAGTGGCTGGGACTACAGGCGACACCACGTCTGCCTAGTTCATTTTTTATTTTATTTTTTCTAGGGACAAGATCTCGCTGTGTTGTCCAATCTCCTCTGGAATTCCCAGGCACAAGAGATCCTCTCGCTTCAGCCTTCTACAGAGCCAGGATTGCAATGTGTGAGCCACTGTGTACAGCCTTTCTGTTACATTTCAAAAAGTTGACTCCCAAGACCTTAAGAAAAAAACCCCTGGGTTATATCAGACAAAAGGATTAATTAACTTTTTAAAATGTCACACATGGATGCGCACACACACACACACACACACACACACACACACACACACACAGAGAGAGAGAGAGAGAATAATAATTACTTTGCTCAATAAATTCCTTAAGAAAAGGGAGAGGGGAAAAATCTCTTCATTCAACAACATGGAAACTTTTCTTTCTTTTTCTTCTTCTAATCCTTGCATTAAGATTAGTACATGATTCACATGACTTTAGCCCACCCTTCCTGGCCTCCCAAACTGAGCATTCCAAACTGAGCATTCCAAACTGAGCTTGAACAAGACTTTGGGGATCAAAAACACAAAAACAGGAAGAGTCTAGAAGGTGATCTAAATGAATAAAGCAGCCTGGAGTTAAACCACAGGAATTGGGGAGGGGGGAGGTGTTAGAGGATTGGCAGTTGCAGTGCCAATATAAAGGGCTAGAAATTCAGATTAAAAAAACCAAACCAGCAACTACTATGTTTACGAAACAAAAGGAGCAGAGGTAGATTTAGCTAGAAGACCTCTTGCTCATCCTGAGAGGAGTTAACATGGAAGAGTAGAAAGAACACAGGAGATGATACCCTAAGATCTGAGCTCAAATTTCAGTTCCATCTCCTTTCATTTGTCTTTATTTGAGCAAATAATACAACATCCCTGAACTCTGTTTTACCATCTCAAAAAGGGATTCATAATAGGTCTTTAAAAATTTGATGGAAAAATTAAGTGAAGTGACCTTTTCAAAATTATTTTTCTACTTAAAACTTAATCAGATTTATGTCATTGTTACGGCTTTTTAGTCCGATAAGTACAGCTCTTTTAGTTCAGGGACCCACCCTGTTGGTCTGACCAGATTCTTCCTTCCTCCTGGTCTCTCCACCTTTACTTCTGACCCTCCTCAATATGTGTTGCTTGGGTGAGTGAATAAAATGATCATTGTAAAAAACAAAAATTGATAAGTGAATAAAAGTAAAATATAAATAAATGTCACTGGGATGCCAAGAGAGAAGAGATCAAATAGAAATGAGAAAAACAAATCAAGAAGTCATCGATGAGAAATGAGGAAAAAAACACACAGGTTATGATAGACCACTGAGGGGGCTGGGAATCACCACTCTGTACCTAGGAAGACAATTCTTTTCATCTGTGCATACAGCTTCAAAAGAAGCACATAGGGTAGTGAAAGAAAAGGGTCACTAAATAAGTTCAAGACATGCTGGTATTAAGTGTAGTGACAAGGCATGTATTTCTTTGCCTTTATTTCCTAATGACAGTATAGTTTTAGGAATGAGAAAGCTTTAATATGTGGGAAGGCAAAAAGTCAGAGGATATGAGAATCTACTCAGAAGAAAACAATTGAGAAAAACTATGGAACCAGGATAGTAATGGGTGCTATAGTTTGGACGATTGTCTCCTCCACATCTCACCAATGATGCCCAATGTTCACGTTGGGGCCTAATAAGAGGGTATTTTAGTCATGGGGGCAGATCTCTCATGAATGGCTTGGTGCTGTCTTCAGGGTAATGAGTGAGTTCTCCCTTTCTTAGTTCCTATGTAATCTAGTTGTTAAAAAGAGCCTGGGCCCTCCCACCACATCCTTCTTTCTTGCTATGTGATTTCTCTCCCTGTCAGTTCTTCACCTTCTACCATGAGAGGAAACACCAGATACTGGCACCATGCTTCTTGGACAGCCTGCAACACCATGAGCCAAATAGACCTCTTTTATTTATAAATTGCCTAATCTCAGGCATTCCTTTATAGCAACACAAGTGGATCATGCCAAAGTATTTAGGAAATAGAGAATGCAACATAGTTTTTGAGATGATGACACTGAAAAAATAGGCTGGACACAGATCATGAAGGGAGACAAATGTAGAAATGTGTACTTAATTCGGTATGCAATAGGCACAAGTGGAAGTTAATTTTCTTACACTAAACTCTGGAGATGGTCCAGGGCACACAGGGAGCCTCCTCAGTCAACCTCTCTTTCCTTCCAGCTCTCCGTTCCCCTTTCAGGCCCATCCCTGGAAAGTAGCCTTTGCTTCATGGTCCAAAAGGGTTAAGATGGTTTTCAAAATTTCAACTATCATATCTACCTTCCAAGAAGGTAATAAAAATCAAAGATGACCTCCTGGAAATTTCATACCCTTCTTATATCTAATTGGTCAGAAACCTAGTCACATGATTATACTTAACTATTTGAGAGGCCTAGGTTATGTTATACTTTACATAAAGTATATAAATGGAAATGTGCTCACTAAAAAACAAATACAAAAAACCAAGGTTATTATTATTAATATTATTATTATTTTTTTTTTTGAGATGGAGTCTTACTCTGTTGCCCAGACTGCAGTGCAGTGGCCACTCCCAGCCACCGCAGCCTCAACCTGCTGGGCTCCGGCGATCCTTCTGCCTCAGCCTTCCGTAGCTGAAACTACAGGTGCACGCTACCATACCCGGCTAAGTTTTGATTTATTGTAGAGATGAGGTCTCACCAAGTTGCCTAGGCGGGTGTCAAACCCGCGGGCTCAGGCAATCCACTCACCTCGGCCTCCCAAAGTGCTGGGATTACAGGCAGAGCCACCGAGCCCGGCCAGGTTATTATTATTATTAATTAAAATGGGGAGAATGGATATCAACAGTCCATTGGCAGTCTCTGACATAAGAAGTAACACTTTCTGTCCCAACTAGCCTTTCTGCTTAAGGCCTATGACCATTAGTTATGTAAGAAATATGGAACTTTGTGACATCATTTACAAAATCAGTGGAAACCTTGTTTCACCTTTATTCATACCTTATTCCATTTATACATTCACTTTGCCTTTCTCATCTCTTGCCTGCTTCAGTCTCCTTCTACTTAAATATTTTATTCTATCAGCCTCTCTCTGATAACTGACTCATGGATATATTTCCATTTGGGACTTCCCTACCTGTTTTTTGACAGTTGCATTTGTTCCAACTTTCTACCTCTGTGGTTTTAAACTCTTGCATATTTTATTTTTTCTGTGCTTCCTTAGATGCTTGCACCCTTTCTGATTGACACACTTTTTTACTCTGTTGTATTATAATATTTAATCTGACGATATTAGTTTGTTAGAGATACTGCAGCTAATACCACAGACCGGGTGGCTTAAACAACAGAAATCTATTTTTTGACATTTTTGGAGGCTGGAAGTCCAAGATCAGGGTGTTGGCAAGTTTAGTTTCCTCTAAAGTGTCTGTTCTTTGCTTCTAGGTAGACATCTTCTCCCTCTCTTTTCACACATAGCTGTGTACACAGCTGTATCCAAATTTCCTCTTCTTAGAAGGACACCAATCATATTGGATTTGGGCCCACTCTAAAGACTTCATTTTGACTTACCTCTTTTTTTTTTTTCCTTTTTGAGATAGGATCTCACTCTGTTGTGAAGGTTGGAATGCAGTGGTATTCCACTGCTCACTGTAGCTGCAATCTCCTGGCCTCGTCCTTTTAACTTACCTTTTTAAAGACCTTTGCTGCAAATATGGTTACTTTCTAAGGCATTGGGCTTAGTGTTTCAACATATGAATTCTGGAGGCTTGCAGTTCCGCCCATAACACAGATTATAATGAAATCACAGCTCTTGGAAGTTGGCATTGCATATTTCTGCTGTAGCCCATTACATGTTGGTTGTACAGTTTAACCCTCATGGTAATATTACTTCTTTAATTTCAAAGTTCTTGGGGAAAGTTGCACTGCAAGCCCCTGCTATTGATGATGAAAGCACATTTATAATTATTTCATCTTCTAGTGTCCTTTTGGCTTGGTATTCTCCATTTGTCTGTATATATACACCCTCTTCACAAGAAAAAACTTAATTCAGTCCTCTGGCTGTAGGTGCTGTTAATATGCCAACCCTCATGTCTCTTCACTGAGCATCAGTCTTGTGTAACCCAGTTGCATATCTGTCATCTCAAAATTTAGATGCATAATAGGTATCTTAAATTATCATGATGAAAACAGAATTTCTAGTCCTTATACTCCCAAACTTATGTCTCCTTTAGCTTTTCCACTTCCTTGAGTAACTTAATTTAGTTAGTTTATATAAAAATCTTATGTACCATTCTTGATTCCATTCTTTCCCTTGGACCCTAACTCCAACTCATCAGAAAGTCCAGTTGTCTCTACACACTAAAAATAGTTTGTATCTGACCCTCTCTGCTCCTGTCATCTTATTTGAAACCACCAGTATTTATTGCCTCTACTTCTGCTGTTCTTCCTAATAGTTTCCTCTGCTGCTCTCTCTCTATCTCCCATCCATTCTTTCCTCAACAATCTTAGAAAAATGTAAATCATATCATGTCATCCCCCATCTAAATCTTTTAATCAATTCCTTCTCACTTAGAAAGAAATCAATATGATATTGCCTCTAAGACCACATCTGTCTGGCCTCTGTCTAACTCTGTAACTACCACACCCTCCTTCCTTTATTCCTTTACTTTGCATCTATGCTGAACTTTTCTCTATCCCTTAAACAAATAAGTGTGGTTTTGCTTTAGATCTTTACATATGCTGTGCCATCTGTCCCCACTGCTTCTTGTTATCTTTATCGCTAGTACCTAGAAGAGTTACCAGCAAATAGTAAGCCTTCAGTGAATGAGTGAATTGCGGTGATGATGAAACTTAATCTCAGTCACTTGCTAAATGTCTCACTGCAGTTGTCATTTGCTGTTTCATCACCTGCTATAGCCACTAGTGTCCTAGCTCTTCTGCTTGAATTCCTCTCAGCTGTTTTCATTGACATTGCTGATGCCCTCAAAATGAATCCAGAATGTTTGGCTTCAAAAGGCTTCCTCATTTTCTTATCAAGAGCATATATTTTGTCCCATCAACAAGAAATGGCTAAACGGTATATTCTGCATCAGATAGGTTTGCAGGTTTACATACACAGACAAAAACCTCTTTAAAATTAGAATGTGTTGCTTCTGGCCTCTGATGACACCATTTCATACTTTCATGATAATTGGTCCTATTGGACATTGCTCTTGTGGGGCAACCCTTGTTATTCCAATGTCAGACTCAAATGTATTATTATTACTTGCTTCTTTTTTAATTTATAAAACATTGTGTATTTATTTATTTTTTAAAAATTTTATAGTCAGAGGGGTACCCATGTGTGTTCGTTACATGAACATAATTGTATAGTGTTATGACCCATTTCTCAGATAGTGAACATTGTGCCCTGTAGGGTGTTTCTAAAGTCTAACCTCTCTTCCCTCTTCTCCCTTATTGGTGTTCCCAGTGTTTATTATTTGAATCTTTGTAACTGTTTAGCTTCCACATGTGTGTGAGCAAATGCTGTATTTGTTTTTTTGTTCCTTAGTCAGTTCATTTAGGATGATGATCTTTAATTCCACCCATGTTGCTGCAAAGGGCATGATTTCATATATTTTATGACTGTGTAGTATTCCATGGTGTATATATATATATACACACATACCCTATTTTCATTATCCACTGATCGGTTGATGGGCATTTAGGTTGATTCCATGTCTTTGCACTCGTGAATTGTGCTGTGAAGGACATGTGGGTTCAGGTTTCTTTTTTTATATAATGACCTCTGTTCCTTAGGGTAGATACCTAGTAATGAGATTGCTGGGTCCTATGGTAGATCTACCTTTAGTTCTTTGAATAATCTCCATATTTCTTCCCATAGAGGTTGTACTGATTAACACTCCCACCAAGGGTGTATAAGCATTTCGTTTTCTCTACATCCATGCCAGCATCTATAATTTTTTTGATTTTTTAATAATAGCCATTCTGGTGTAGTGTGGTATCTCATTGTGGTTTTAATTAGCATTTCCCTGATGATGAGTCATGTTGAGCATTTTTTCATATATTTGTTGGACATTTGTAGATCTTGTTTTGAGAGATGTCTATTCATGTCATTTGCCCACTTTTTAATGGGGTTATTTGCCTTTTTCTTGCTGATTGGTTTGAGCTCTTTGTAGATTCTGGATATTAATTCTTTGTCAGATGTGTGACTTGCGATGATCTTATCCCATCCTGTAGGTTACCTGTTTGCTCTGTTGATGATTTCTTTTGCTGTGCAGAAGTTTTTTAGTTTAATTAAGTCCCACTTATTTATTTTTCTTTTAGTTGCATTTGCTTTTAGGGTTTTAGCCATAAATTATTTGCCAAGGCTGATGCCCTAGAGGTTTTTCCTAGATTTTCTTCTATGATTTTTATGGTTTCAAGGTCTGATATTTAAGTCTTTAATCCATCTTGAATTAATTTTTGTATAAGGAAAGAGGTAGGAGTCAAATTTCATTTTTCTGTGTGTAGCTATCCAATTTTCATAGCACCATTAGTTAAATAGGACGTCCTTTCCCCATTGTGTTTTTGTCTGTTTTGTCAAAGATCAGTTGGTTGTAGAAATTTGAGTTTATTTCTGGATTCTCCATTCTGTTCCATTGGTTCATGTGTCTGTTCTTATACCAGTAGCATGCTGTTTTGGTTACTACAGACTTGTAGTATAATTTGAAATTAACTTTCTTCTTTTTGCTTAGGATTCCATTGACTATTCTGGCTCTTTTTGGTACCA
>NW_007222450.1:0-738 GCF_000164805.1 Carlito syrichta | reverse complement strand
GGGTGACAGAATGAGACTCCAACTCAAAAAAAAAAAAGAAAAGAAAAGAAAGTGTGACAGAATGGCTGCAATCTCATGGTAAAACTCTAATGGGTGACTAGGTGTGTCTTATGGGTGAACAAAAAAAAGTGGTTTCTTGTTATAAAATCTATACCTGGTGAATATCCTATGAATATTTTTTTGAAAGGACAATGAAGAATTTAGAATATTCCATAAGCTTAGTTGATAAAGCAGCAGCGGAGTTTGAGAGAAGTGACTCCTATTTTAAAAGAAGTCCTACTGTAAGTAAAATTTTATCAAACAACAAAGCATCTGAAAATAAGTTTTTATGAGTCAATGTGATCTATTTTATTGTTGTCTTATTCTTTAAAATCTCCCACAGACACTTCACCTTTAGCATTCACAACCGTGATTAATCCCCTGCCATCCATCACCAAATATCCATGTACTCTTTCTTTGAAAAACCCACAATATGTACTCAAAATATTTTATTCCATCAGTTTTAAATTCCACTGAGAATCTTTGTTTGGGTTTTTGACCAACAATTCTTCTCATGAGTATTTGTTTTCACTTGATAGGAAGAAAACCCACTCACAACTGCATAGGCACACCCACACATTATAATATTAATTATGTTTCAGATATACTTAGACAGGGTTTATTTAGTTAAGGTTTAAAGAATCATACAACAGAGATTGTTTACAGTGTATCTGAACACAGCTTTTTATACCCTTAAGT
>NW_007222449.1:0-510 GCF_000164805.1 Carlito syrichta | reverse complement strand
GCCATGAGCATGCCACTGCACTCCAGCCTGGGCAACAGGATGAGACTCCAACTCAAAAAACAACAAAACAAACAACAACAACAACAAAAACCAAAAAGCAGTAGATGTTGGCTAGGATATAGAGAAAAGGGAATTCTTATACACTGATGATGGGAATGTAAATTAGTATAACCTCTATGGAAAACAGTATGGAAATTTCTCAAAGAACTGAAAATAGAACTACCATTCAATCCAGTGATCCCATGACTTGGTATATACTCAAAGGGAAAGACATAATTATATCAAAAAGATACCTACACTCATATGTTTATAGCAGCATTATTCACAATACCAAAGATATGGAATCAACTTAAGCACTGATCAATAGATGATTGAACAAAGAAAATGAGACTCTCACACACACACACAGAATACTACTCAGTCATTTAAAAAAAAGAAATCATGTCTTTTTGCAGCAACATGGATGGAACTGGAGGTCATTATCTTAAGTAAAATAACTCAGAAACAAAA
>NW_007222448.1:0-2047 GCF_000164805.1 Carlito syrichta | reverse complement strand
GTGGGGTGGTCAGAGGTGTGGCTGAACTGATGGGCAAGGGCCAGACCAAGCATTATGTTCCAGTCTGAATTTTCACCTGTAGGCAGTGGAGAGACATGGAAGGGAATTGTGCAGTAGAGTACTGCAATCTCCATGATTACATCCTGCTTTAGAGAGATCCCTTTGACAGGAGGACAGCGGATACACAGAAATGAGGTCCAAGAACAGGCAGCCCCTGAGTAAGCAGGGTGAGTGGGTAAGGATTAGAGAAGGATAGATTTGACAGATTCTAAGGCCTTGGAAGCAATAGGACTTAGTCCTCACTAAATATGAGGTGATAGTTTGACTTTGTGAGAGGGTACATAGTTGGTAAACTGAAGATGAAAAACACCCCATATTTCTACTTCACTTTGGTATTATCTCACCTGAGAGAAGAGGTTATGGATAGAGGGAAGGATCTACCTGGGCACAGGCAACTTCAGCAGATGTTGAGCATAGGAGAGATGCTGGTCTTTCATTTTACACTGCTCAACCTGACCCCTGCCCCTTCTGACTTCATGCTAGCCTATATCAATCTTCACCTTCCTTCACTCCTGACTTTGTTGCCCAGGTCATTCTAATTTTCAGTAGCTCTCATTTTTACACAATGACATATGACAGACAATGTACTGTCTCTGTTATATAGCACTTCTGAAGCAAGGGAATAGACACCTACTTCTTTACTGGCAAGTGGTCAAACACACAGTGGTCTGCTCTCTATGAATACCAGACTCCCCAGCTGGCTTGAACTTCAGCCCATGAGAAGAGGAATGAGAACTGATGGAGCACCAGAGCCAAGTCCAAGGACGTGTTGGCGAAGGGGGCACAAATATGTGCCATGTGGACAACCACTAGCCTTGGAGGTTGGGAATCAAAGATGGTTACCTGGGCCAGACCCATGCTCCAGCCAGCCCAGTCTCTTCAAAGTCTCTTCTAACGTGTCCCAGCAGTGAAAGGGAATATTTGTACTACCTAGAGAAGAAAGAGAATCTGGGGGCAAGTTGAGTCTCTCAGACAGAAAATACTAGAGAGAATACATTTTCACATTAAAGCAGGTTGGACATCCCTATTTTGCCTTATGGAGATTTGGAAAGGTATCCAGGTGTGGAATGTTTTAGGCTCTTTGGGCCTCTTCCATTCATTCATTTATGAAAAGTTCCAGTTGAAATATAATAACAGTGAAGGCACCTGACCAGGAATCAGTGAGGTTCTCTGAATTCAGCAGCCAGGGCTGATTATCCAGAGTCAAGCTGAATAGGAGTGTCCTGGCTGCTGCAGCTAAAACCCTGTTGTCAGTCCCAGAAAACTGCCAAAGCAACTGCTGCTAAGACGTCTCCCAGCTGCTGTGCCTTCAGCCTCCAGTGAGAAGGGGTGGGTTAACTCTTGGAATACGGTTCCTAATTCAGTCCTTTAATTTCTCTTGGACACTCCCTTGGATTTAGAACTGAACATAATGCTGTTAACCCTGTGACCCCAAGGTAGTAAGATATATTCACAGCATTCGAGAGAGTTAGGGCTGGAGTTGACTTCATCATGACGTACCCAGGACCTTTATTTTACAGAGGAGAAAGCTACAGCCCAGAGAAGTGTTGTGACTCATTCTGTGAGCTAAGAACTGTGCCCTGGCCAAGTAATGCTGCCATAAACAAAAATGAGTGATCCAAACATCATCTAAAATATGTGTTTTTGTTTATCCAGGATTTTACTGTAGACAGAGGCGGGGAAGGGCTGCATCTGAAAAATGCACCCAAACCCAACACTGATATAGTCCATAGTGGAGCAATATGCCTTCCAACTAATGCAATACATAGAGAATTAGTTAAGACTAATTCTCGCTGCTCTGAATTCACGTTCACAAAATATTTTGGGCCACTAGATTCTGAGGTTTCTTGATGGTAAAACAGAAGTTTTTTGGGAAATAATATAAATCCCTAGAGGTAGGTCTCCCATTGTAACCTCATATTCATTGCACATCAGGCATTTGTGGGTTTGGTAAATGTAAATCACTTTCCCCAGAGTGGGATGTCCC
>NW_007222447.1:0-2047 GCF_000164805.1 Carlito syrichta | reverse complement strand
ATCTCCATGATTACATCCTGCTTTAGAGAGATCCCTTTGACAGGAGGACAGCGGATACACAGAAATGAGGTCCAAGAACAGGCAGCCCCTGAGTAAGCAGGGTGAGTGGGTAAGGATTAGAGAAGGATAGATTTGACAGATTCTAAGGCCTTGGAAGCAATAGGACTTAGTCCTCACTAAATATGAGGTGATAGTTTGACTTTGTGAGAGGGTACATAGTTGGTAAACTGAAGATGAAAAACACCCCATATTTCTACTTCACTTTGGTATTATCTCACCTGAGAGAAGAGGTTATGGATAGAGGGAAGGATCTACCTGGGCACAGGCAACTTCAGCAGATGTTGAGCATAGGAGAGATGCTGGTCTTTCATTTTACACTGCTCAACCTGACCCCTGCCCCTTCTGACTTCATGCTAGCCTATATCAATCTTCACCTTCCTTCACTCCTGACTTTGTTGCCCAGGTCATTCTAATTTTCAGTAGCTCTCATTTTTACACAATGACATATGACAGACAATGTACTGTCTCTGTTATATAGCACTTCTGAAGCAAGGGAATAGACACCTACTTCTTTACTGGCAAGTGGTCAAACACACAGTGGTCTGCTCTCTATGAATACCAGACTCCCCAGCTGGCTTGAACTTCAGCCCATGAGAAGAGGAATGAGAACTGATGGAGCACCAGAGCCAAGTCCAAGGACGTGTTGGCGAAGGGGGCACAAATATGTGCCATGTGGACAACCACTAGCCTTGGAGGTTGGGAATCAAAGATGGTTACCTGGGCCAGACCCATGCTCCAGCCAGCCCAGTCTCTTCAAAGTCTCTTCTAACGTGTCCCAGCAGTGAAAGGGAATATTTGTACTACCTAGAGAAGAAAGAGAATCTGGGGGCAAGTTGAGTCTCTCAGACAGAAAATACTAGAGAGAATACATTTTCACATTAAAGCAGGTTGGACATCCCTATTTTGCCTTATGGAGATTTGGAAAGGTATCCAGGTGTGGAATGTTTTAGGCTCTTTGGGCCTCTTCCATTCATTCATTTATGAAAAGTTCCAGTTGAAATATAATAACAGTGAAGGCACCTGACCAGGAATCAGTGAGGTTCTCTGAATTCAGCAGCCAGGGCTGATTATCCAGAGTCAAGCTGAATAGGAGTGTCCTGGCTGCTGCAGCTAAAACCCTGTTGTCAGTCCCAGAAAACTGCCAAAGCAACTGCTGCTAAGACGTCTCCCAGCTGCTGTGCCTTCAGCCTCCAGTGAGAAGGGGTGGGTTAACTCTTGGAATACGGTTCCTAATTCAGTCCTTTAATTTCTCTTGGACACTCCCTTGGATTTAGAACTGAACATAATGCTGTTAACCCTGTGACCCCAAGGTAGTAAGATATATTCACAGCATTCGAGAGAGTTAGGGCTGGAGTTGACTTCATCATGACGTACCCAGGACCTTTATTTTACAGAGGAGAAAGCTACAGCCCAGAGAAGTGTTGTGACTCATTCTGTGAGCTAAGAACTGTGCCCTGGCCAAGTAATGCTGCCATAAACAAAAATGAGTGATCCAAACATCATCTAAAATATGTGTTTTTGTTTATCCAGGATTTTACTGTAGACAGAGGCGGGGAAGGGCTGCATCTGAAAAATGCACCCAAACCCAACACTGATATAGTCCATAGTGGAGCAATATGCCTTCCAACTAATGCAATACATAGAGAATTAGTTAAGACTAATTCTCGCTGCTCTGAATTCACGTTCACAAAATATTTTGGGCCACTAGATTCTGAGGTTTCTTGATGGTAAAACAGAAGTTTTTTGGGAAATAATATAAATCCCTAGAGGTAGGTCTCCCATTGTAACCTCATATTCATTGCACATCAGGCATTTGTGGGTTTGGTAAATGTAAATCACTTTCCCCAGAGTGGGATGTCCCCTGTGTCTGCTCTTCTGCAAGGGTGACCCTATGGGTTCTGTCTGAAGGAGTCAATAGATCTCCTTACTCTGCTGTAAGATAACAAGCAGCAGATAGTTTCTCTTGTCTGATGAATGTTAGGTGATT
>NW_007222446.1:0-2047 GCF_000164805.1 Carlito syrichta | reverse complement strand
GCCTTGGAAGCAATAGGACTTAGTCCTCACTAAATATGAGGTGATAGTTTGACTTTGTGAGAGGGTACATAGTTGGTAAACTGAAGATGAAAAACACCCCATATTTCTACTTCACTTTGGTATTATCTCACCTGAGAGAAGAGGTTATGGATAGAGGGAAGGATCTACCTGGGCACAGGCAACTTCAGCAGATGTTGAGCATAGGAGAGATGCTGGTCTTTCATTTTACACTGCTCAACCTGACCCCTGCCCCTTCTGACTTCATGCTAGCCTATATCAATCTTCACCTTCCTTCACTCCTGACTTTGTTGCCCAGGTCATTCTAATTTTCAGTAGCTCTCATTTTTACACAATGACATATGACAGACAATGTACTGTCTCTGTTATATAGCACTTCTGAAGCAAGGGAATAGACACCTACTTCTTTACTGGCAAGTGGTCAAACACACAGTGGTCTGCTCTCTATGAATACCAGACTCCCCAGCTGGCTTGAACTTCAGCCCATGAGAAGAGGAATGAGAACTGATGGAGCACCAGAGCCAAGTCCAAGGACGTGTTGGCGAAGGGGGCACAAATATGTGCCATGTGGACAACCACTAGCCTTGGAGGTTGGGAATCAAAGATGGTTACCTGGGCCAGACCCATGCTCCAGCCAGCCCAGTCTCTTCAAAGTCTCTTCTAACGTGTCCCAGCAGTGAAAGGGAATATTTGTACTACCTAGAGAAGAAAGAGAATCTGGGGGCAAGTTGAGTCTCTCAGACAGAAAATACTAGAGAGAATACATTTTCACATTAAAGCAGGTTGGACATCCCTATTTTGCCTTATGGAGATTTGGAAAGGTATCCAGGTGTGGAATGTTTTAGGCTCTTTGGGCCTCTTCCATTCATTCATTTATGAAAAGTTCCAGTTGAAATATAATAACAGTGAAGGCACCTGACCAGGAATCAGTGAGGTTCTCTGAATTCAGCAGCCAGGGCTGATTATCCAGAGTCAAGCTGAATAGGAGTGTCCTGGCTGCTGCAGCTAAAACCCTGTTGTCAGTCCCAGAAAACTGCCAAAGCAACTGCTGCTAAGACGTCTCCCAGCTGCTGTGCCTTCAGCCTCCAGTGAGAAGGGGTGGGTTAACTCTTGGAATACGGTTCCTAATTCAGTCCTTTAATTTCTCTTGGACACTCCCTTGGATTTAGAACTGAACATAATGCTGTTAACCCTGTGACCCCAAGGTAGTAAGATATATTCACAGCATTCGAGAGAGTTAGGGCTGGAGTTGACTTCATCATGACGTACCCAGGACCTTTATTTTACAGAGGAGAAAGCTACAGCCCAGAGAAGTGTTGTGACTCATTCTGTGAGCTAAGAACTGTGCCCTGGCCAAGTAATGCTGCCATAAACAAAAATGAGTGATCCAAACATCATCTAAAATATGTGTTTTTGTTTATCCAGGATTTTACTGTAGACAGAGGCGGGGAAGGGCTGCATCTGAAAAATGCACCCAAACCCAACACTGATATAGTCCATAGTGGAGCAATATGCCTTCCAACTAATGCAATACATAGAGAATTAGTTAAGACTAATTCTCGCTGCTCTGAATTCACGTTCACAAAATATTTTGGGCCACTAGATTCTGAGGTTTCTTGATGGTAAAACAGAAGTTTTTTGGGAAATAATATAAATCCCTAGAGGTAGGTCTCCCATTGTAACCTCATATTCATTGCACATCAGGCATTTGTGGGTTTGGTAAATGTAAATCACTTTCCCCAGAGTGGGATGTCCCCTGTGTCTGCTCTTCTGCAAGGGTGACCCTATGGGTTCTGTCTGAAGGAGTCAATAGATCTCCTTACTCTGCTGTAAGATAACAACAAGCAGCAGATAGTTTCTCTTGTCTGATGAATGTTAGGTGATTTTAGTTAGTGTTGTTTCAAAAAAAGTCATGAGTGGGTATTTATGCCTCATGCACCACCAACCGTGAAGACTGGTCATATATAAGGAGTCAGATCATAGAATCTCATTCTTTATACAGTAGGTGGTTTGTCTTCAGATGCCCCCA
>NW_007222445.1:0-1789 GCF_000164805.1 Carlito syrichta | reverse complement strand
ACCCATGAGCATGGTCTCTGAGAAATGGAGGAGAAGATGCATAGCTTTAACTGCTTTCGCTGGTATGTATGTGAGGATGGGATGGGTTCATCCTGGCATACCAAGCTCTGGGCATAAGTACCAAGCTCTGGGCACCTTTATATCCTGAGTTATGAGCAATTCTGTAGCAGCAGATGCTTGAGAGAGAGGAGCAGAGGCACCCAACAGATGACTCCTATGGCTCACCCAGGTCAGGGTCAGGGTAAGTCTGGGAGTCTTGTAGCTGCTTCTCTGAGGAGCTGAGTTCTGCTCCCTGGGCTCCTTGCACACTCTCAAACATGATCTCTCATGAGGCTACAGATTACACCCTTGCCAAGCTGCCCAGGGCAGGGGTGCACAATGGGGGCCTGTTCCTGTGGAAGCCAGGAATATTCTATGAGAAAGAAGCAGAGAAGAAAAAAATGTCTAGATATCTGTTTTTGCTTCCTACGCTTCACCCACTCCAAACATTAACTTCATACCAACTCCCACTGCATCAGGGTCCGGGGACTTTGGGAGGCGCAGAAAGGGGCAGAGGAAGCTGTGTCTTACACTAGCTCAAACAGCATGTGTCAGCCTCATACTTGCCAGACCTATACTTCATGTGCTTTGGGTTTCCTTAAATATTTGATGCAAACATTTGCTGCAGTCATAAGCCAAGGGTACCAAGGGCGGGATTTTTCTCTTATTTGCTTTTTTTTTTTTTAGTGGAAAAGGTAAATCTTCAGACTCCTACACTCATTGATAAATTCAAGTTTTGACCCTTCCTATCACATCTGTTAGAGGTAACCCAAACCTCAGCCCAACTTCAGCATGTGCGGTTGCAGGCAGTGTCCTAAACTTAGGAGAATTAAAGGAAGACAGCTAGCTTTTATTTTAGTATCTCTTTGTTATAAAGTTTGATGTTTCCACAGGAAAATGGGGCCTCCCAGTTAACAGGATCAAGGAGCCTACGTTCCATTCACTATTCCGGTCACCTAAGAGAAGAGGGTAATTTTACCATGTAAAACTGCTCGGTAAGCAATACGTAGAATATGTGGCGTGCCACATGGTGCCAAGTGAAGTGGAGAAAAACAAAAAAGTATGGGAAGGGATGCAACTTTAAATGAGGTTCTCAGAGAACAGCATCGCCGAGAAGTATCTGAACCGAGATTTGTAGGAAGTGAGGGAGAGAACCATGCACATCAATGGAGAAGACCGTTCCAGTCAGAAGGAAGAACATGTGCAAAAGCCCCATACTGCCATGATTGAGAGACAGCAAGAGTGCCAGGGAACTGGGGCAAGTGGCTGAGGAGACTGAGAGAGAAACGGCCCAGAGGAGAGGAGCACAGAGGGCCTTGGGGGTGTTTGACAAAGACTCTGACTCCTACCTCCAATGCCATGTAACGTGATCTGACTCAAAGTCTGAAAAACATGCAGAGAAGACTTCCAAAGAGATGCTCACCAACCCATCATGGGGGTCGCCTCTAGGAAGATTAATGGTGGGAGGCAGAGGGGGAAGTGTGGGAGAGAATTGCTTTGCATACTATTCCACGGACTGTTTTGTTTCTTTGTTTATCATGCATATATCGCTTTACCCAGTTTTGAAAGAGCATCCTAAATAAAAAACTTCCCCTGAGAGGGATCCTTTTATTCCTGGATCACTTGATCATCTGGGATTGTTTGGATGATGATTTAGGTTGAGTTCCCCAAAAGCAGAGCCTGAGATGATGATTGCAGAACATCCTAAGTAGGGAGTCGATTTAGGAGGTGAAACCAGGAAACACTAGTA
>NW_007222444.1:0-1318 GCF_000164805.1 Carlito syrichta | reverse complement strand
TCTTATTTGCTTTTTTTTTTTTTAGTGGAAAAGGTAAATCTTCAGACTCCTACACTCATTGATAAATTCAAGTTTTGACCCTTCCTATCACATCTGTTAGAGGTAACCCAAACCTCAGCCCAACTTCAGCATGTGCGGTTGCAGGCAGTGTCCTAAACTTAGGAGAATTAAAGGAAGACAGCTAGCTTTTATTTTAGTATCTCTTTGTTATAAAGTTTGATGTTTCCACAGGAAAATGGGGCCTCCCAGTTAACAGGATCAAGGAGCCTACGTTCCATTCACTATTCCGGTCACCTAAGAGAAGAGGGTAATTTTACCATGTAAAACTGCTCGGTAAGCAATACGTAGAATATGTGGCGTGCCACATGGTGCCAAGTGAAGTGGAGAAAAACAAAAAAGTATGGGAAGGGATGCAACTTTAAATGAGGTTCTCAGAGAACAGCATCGCCGAGAAGTATCTGAACCGAGATTTGTAGGAAGTGAGGGAGAGAACCATGCACATCAATGGAGAAGACCGTTCCAGTCAGAAGGAAGAACATGTGCAAAAGCCCCATACTGCCATGATTGAGAGACAGCAAGAGTGCCAGGGAACTGGGGCAAGTGGCTGAGGAGACTGAGAGAGAAACGGCCCAGAGGAGAGGAGCACAGAGGGCCTTGGGGGTGTTTGACAAAGACTCTGACTCCTACCTCCAATGCCATGTAACGTGATCTGACTCAAAGTCTGAAAAACATGCAGAGAAGACTTCCAAAGAGATGCTCACCAACCCATCATGGGGGTCGCCTCTAGGAAGATTAATGGTGGGAGGCAGAGGGGGAAGTGTGGGAGAGAATTGCTTTGCATACTATTCCACGGACTGTTTTGTTTCTTTGTTTATCATGCATATATCGCTTTACCCAGTTTTGAAAGAGCATCCTAAATAAAAAACTTCCCCTGAGAGGGATCCTTTTATTCCTGGATCACTTGATCATCTGGGATTGTTTGGATGATGATTTAGGTTGAGTTCCCCAAAAGCAGAGCCTGAGATGATGATTGCAGAACATCCTAAGTAGGGAGTCGATTTAGGAGGTGAAACCAGGAAACACTAGTAGAGGAATGAAGAACTGAGACAGAAAAAGGAAATAGGGAAATACAGGGGCATTCTTGAGCAGATTACTAATTGAGTAACTGAGGCTTGGTCCTGCTGGGAACCCGAGAGATAGTGTAGAACATGCCTCAGGGTTGTTCAACCAACGTAGGGGCAAGGGAGTTGGGCTATTTATCCACCAACTCCTATTGCTATTACCAAGGGAAGCTCCATGGGAACTTAATTCTACATCC
>NW_007222443.1:0-5495 GCF_000164805.1 Carlito syrichta | reverse complement strand
AACAAAGTCAATAAACTACTGCTAAAATACAACATTTACAGCACTGGGAACACTTATTGAAGACTGACTGAGCACAGACATTACACCAAGTGGTGTGTGTGTTTCTCTATACTTCCCACAGCTTTATCTTAATCAAAGAGCAATTTTGACCATGGTCTGACTTCCACAGATGGTAGGATATGATCACTTAATAGGGACATCTGGTGAGACACAAATAATCCAAAATTGGATTCGGTCATTCATAAATTTTCCCAAATTAGATAACTACATATAAGCCAAAATGGAGAAATTAGTTTTGTAATGGAGTACAGTATTCATAAAAGGCTACTGAGTTTCCCAAAGAGATTAATTTACTTCTAACTCCAAGTCATAATTATAACAAGCAGGAAGAACCAAGTCCTATGTTTCTAATTCATTTAGATTTCTGTAATATCTGTAAAAAATAAATACAAGCAGAAAGATCTCTATTGGTTGAGCATGAATTGCAGGATATAATCTTGATGTCTGTAATGCTGGTAGGTTATTAAGAAAAAAATATATATCTTAAAAAGTTACTTGTTTATCCTGGAAAAATATTTATATAATTTCATTTCAAGCCATGCTTTTCCCTTCTACTTGAAAATATCTCTGAAATGTCTTTGTTAAAATTCCTTTGGGAAAATACTACTGTAAATTAATTCCACTACACATTTTAGAATGTTACTAAAAGTACCCAGAAGGGGGATAACTGGGTCATAGGGACAGTCAATTTTTATATCTTTTAGGAATTGCCACAGTTTTCCACAGAGGCTGGACTAGTTTGCATTCCCACCACCAGTGTAGAAGTGCTCCCTTTTCACCTCATCCTCTCCAGCATCTGTTGTTTTTTGAATTATCGATGATGGTCATCCTGATTGGAGCTGGGTGTTATCTAAGTGTGGTTGTGATTTGCATTTCTTTGATGATAGTGAGGCTGAGCATTTTCTCCATGGATCTGTTGACTACCTGTATGTCTTCTTTTTAGAAATGTCTATTCACATATTTTGCCTCTTTTTAAATAGGGTTTTTTTTTTTTCCTTTGGCACGTTTGAGTTCCTTGTAGATCCTGGATGTTGGACCTTTGTCAGATATCCAGTTAGTGAATATTTTTTCCCATTCTGTGGGATGTCTCTTTTGATGGTTTCTTTCGTTTTGCAGAAGCTTTTCACTTTGATGAGTCCCCACTTGTCTATCTTATCTCTTACAGCATGGACATTTGGAATGTTAATCAGGAACTTGTTGCCAGTTTCAGTTTCCATAAGGGTGTCTCCAGCATTTCCTAAGGTTCTTATAGTTTGAGATTTTACATTTAGGTGTTTGATCCATTTAGAGTTGATTTTTGTGTATGGTTATAGGTATGAGTCTTGTTTTAATCTTCTGCATATGGTCAGGCAGTTTTCCCACCACCATTTACTGAAAAAATTCACCTCTCCCCAGTGGTTGTTAGTGAAGGCTTTGTCAAAGATGAGTTGTTGGTTGAGAAATTGAGGTTTTGCTTCTGGAACCTCTATCCTGTTCTATTGGTTTATATGCCTATTCTTGTACCAGTACCAGGCTGTTTTGATTATTGTAGCCTTATAATAAAGTTTAAAGTCTGGAAGTGTGATACCTCGCACTTTGTTTCTTTTGCTGAGGAATGTTTGGCTATTTGTGGTAGTTTACGTTTCCATATGAATTTCTGTATTGTTGCTTCCAAGTCTGAGAAGAATGATGGTGGTAATTTAATGGGTATTGCACTAAATCTGTAGATTGTCTTGGGCAGGATGGGCGGAAAATGCATGATTATGGAACCAACTGTGCTGCCCATCAAAAGAGGACTGGATTACAAAAAAGAGGTACATACTCATGATGGAATATTATACAGTCAAAAGATGGACAGAATTATAAACTTTGCAGCATCTTGGATGAACTTAGAGTCTATAACACTGAATGGCCTATCACAGAAACAAATAACTGAGTACCACATGTTCTCATTCACAAGTGGACTCTGAATAATTATCATAATACTATAAGAAAGAGATAGGCAGTCGTGAGAAACTTCCAGGGGATGGGGGGGGGGCAACTCAACAATAAGTGTATCTGATATCAAACCAGGTGAAGTGGGGACCAAAGGGGGACTCAAACTTTACCTACACCATGCCCATTTGTATACCTAACCTTGAATTGTATCCCACAATAAGAAATGAAATTTGAAAAAGAATGTAACTAAAAGTAATATGGGTGACTTACTCTCATTCTTCAGGAGCTGTATCTGTCCCTTCTCACGGTTATGCAACTTTGTCTAAGGTCGCAGCATCAGGGAGAAGCATGCAGGACAGCTGGTCAATGCAGGCACAGCTTTTCATCTAGACACAACACCACCCGCTAGCATGTATATTGCACACTGACACAAACTAATGAGACTATCAACAAGTTTCATTCAGTTGTTTCTTTGTGTTGGTATCAGGATTCTCCGATGATTAGACTTGAAGAAGGTCCTTTCCCACTGTGGAGTATTTTTATTACAATGTGAGCTAGTCTAAAATGAAACCTGCCACAGGTATAAACATCTTTTAGAAAACAGGTCCAAATATGGATGTACAGACAAACTGCTCCACAAACTTAGTATTTTCTGATTTTGTCCTGTTCAGTCCTCCAACAGTCACCTTGAATGAAAGATTTGCTACAAGGTGAGCATAAAGATGATCTTATTGCAGGATCAGATAGGCTTGCAGTTAGATTAGATTGAACAGGATCATTCTGCTGTAGTGAGGAGAAGGGGTAACCACCTCGGGCAGTATAGACTTTTAGACTAAATGCACAATTCCAACTTTTGACTGCTGAACTCCCCAGGTGTTTACAGGCTTTTGTACTCATTATTGCAAGAGAAGACATTTCAGTACAACATTTGTAGCCATCTCATATTTTGAACACTGTTTATTTTAATATAGAATATGTATTTCTAACATCTCTTAGTCTGATAGGCCACTATGTTAGTGCCTTTTTAATTTTTTAAATACTTGTTATAAAGTCTTAGAAGTATGGACCCCTATCAGTCTTTTTGTGCTAACCAGAAATCTGTAGAGTGTAGATAAATGGTTAGGGAAATTCAAATGTTAACTGTCTTTTCATTGAATGTTAAAGTTAACTTATATACATGAGCATCTGTGTCACTCTGTCTACCATCTACTATTTTTCGAAAATGCAGGTGTCAGTGACCTACTACTTAGCAACAAAATAATTTCATGTGCCAAAAATAGCATTTAAAAATGATATACAAAAAATATAAAAATACTGGGGCACAAAAAGGAGGGATAAAAATTTATCTTAAAATGTTTATATCAGGCCATGCTCAGTGGCTCAGCCTGTAATCCCAGCACTTTAGGAGGCCGAGGTGAGTGGATTGCCTGAGCACACAGATTCAAGACCCACCCGGGCAACTTGGTGAGACCTCATCTCTGCAATAAATCAAAAATTAGCCGGGTGTGGTAGCACGTGCCTGTAGTTCCGGTTACTTGGAAGGCTGAGGCAGAAGAATCACTGGAGCCTAGCAGATGATGGCTGCAGGGGCCGGGAGCATGCCACTGCACTCCAACCTGGGTGACAGAGTGAGACTCCAACTTAAAAAAATGTTTAGATCAGTTATATGTGCATGTGTATATTCACACGTGTGTGTGTGTGTGTGTGTGTGTGTGTGTGTGTGTGTGTGTGTGTGTGTGCTTCAACAGGTAATTTACTTCAAACTATGAGTGTAAGTTTTAAAATGCTTGAAAAGTTTTCACTTTCACAGAAGTATTTTCAAATAAATTATAGACAGCATGGTCATCAAACTCTTTTACACTCTTCTCTTAATCTCTTTTCCAGTCCAGAGGGGATTTATTACTTCTAAAAAGAACAAAAAGAGGCTCACTGAGTATTCTTACAAACATTGTGTTTCCTTATTAACAGGACTTCTGGTCTTGAACACTTAAAAACCATTAAAAGTTAAGTGAACATTACAAGTGAAGGGTCTGGATCTTGGTTCTGCTTTGATCTATTGTTCCTGGGACAATAACATTCTCATGTCTAGTAGCCAACACTAATAAGGTCATGGAAAAGCAAGTTAAAAGAAGTTCATGGAAAAAGCGAACACAGTTTAGCATGCACAGGGTCACCTCAGTTATTAGCATGTACTATCAATTTTGTAGGTAACAAGTACAGAAATATCTGGCAGGTGTGCACATGAGGCTGGATTAAAGGAAAAATCAGGTAAGCTGTAGAGGACAATGGAAAGAAGTGGAGAAATTCAGAATATATGTGAAACCTAGACATGGTAGAATTAATTACGTGGGGTAAAGAGGGATCAGAATAACATCGAGTTCTGGCTTGAGAAACTGCTTAGGAAGGAAAGGCCATTAATTGAGAAGAAAAACTGAGTGTGCGCACGTGTGTGTGTGTGTGTGTGTGTGTGTGTGTGTGTGTGTGTGGCACGTGCATACGTACGTCCTTGGAGTGTGGAAATAGACATCATGTTGATTTTGAAAAATGTGGAGGACAAACCACTGGAGATACTCAGAGAACAGTTAAAGAGAAAAATCTTGTAATAAAAAACGTAATTGAGTATCATAAGCACATCTGGTAAGGATTAAAGCTATGGAAGTTGAAGAGATCTCTCAGAGAAAGCATATTTGAGTTAGACGATTTGAGGGTTGATTCTGGGACTTGAGACTACATCAACACTTCACACATAATGGATTGAACACTACCCATAAAGAGAAAATAAAAAATACAAGACAGATGGGAGGAAGCCACTGGGAGAGTTGTCTCATGAGTCAACAAAAGACAATTTCAAGGAGAAAGTATTCAACATAAAAAAAAAAGAAAGTATTCAACAGGGTCACATGTCACAGAGGGATCAAGTAATATATGAACTAAAACTTTTAGAGCGATAATATGTACATGGTATGTTAATCTTAGGAGACCGGTAGGGGAAGAAGCCTGAGTGCAGCGAGTTGAGATTTGGGATCTCTGGTGAAGAAGGGAAAGAAGCATAAACTAAACTTTTGAGGAACGTGGCTTTGAAGAAGAGACAGGATGGATCGCAGGATCAAAAAGGGCAGAGATGGGACCTCCCGTTGCTGAATATGCTCTGGTATGCAACAAGATTTTGAACACAACGGAAACGTTTGCACTCCTGACTCATATGCTTAATTGTCAACCAGACATATTTATCTCATGTCAAAAAGATACCTTAAACTTAACAAACTTTTCTTCCACTCCCTATCCTCTAATCTTTGTCTTCTCGCTGTTTTTTTTTTTTTTAAACAATTGACGGTGGTAGCATCTTTCCAGTTGGTTAGTGACAACAAAAAAACAAAGGCGTTGGAATAATCACTTAATTTTCTTTTTTTTCTTTCTCTCGTACTTCACATCCCTTAAGAAATCTTAATTCTAAACTTGTAAAATATAGAGGGAATATTACCAACTCTCACCACATCCACTTTGACTACCCTGTTCAG
>NW_007222442.1:0-507 GCF_000164805.1 Carlito syrichta | reverse complement strand
ATCTTTGTCTTCTCGCTGTTTTTGTTTTTTTAAGCAATTGACGGTGGTAGCATCTTTCCAGTTGGTTAGTGACAACAAAAAAACAAAGGCGTTGGAATAATCACTTAATTTTCTTTTTTTTCTTTCTCTCGTACTTCACATCCCTTAAGAAATCTTAATTCTAAACTTGTAAAATATAGAGGGAATATTACCAACTCTCACCACATCCACTTTGACTACCCTGTTCAGACTCATCGTCATCTCTTTCCTGGATTTCCTCCAAACCCACATTTCTACAGTGTATTCCTAACCACAGCAGCCATGATATGGAATCAATCCAAGTATCCATCAACAATTGACTGGATTAAAAAAGTGGTACATATACATCACAGAATACTACTCAGCCATGAAAAAAATGAAATCATGTCCTTTGCAGTCACATGACTGGAACTGGAAGCCATCATTCCAAGTGAAATAAGCCAGGCACAGAACATCAAATAACGCATGTTCTCATAAGTGGGAGCTAAA
>NW_007222441.1:0-747 GCF_000164805.1 Carlito syrichta | reverse complement strand
ACCAGACATATTTATCTCATGTCAAAAAGATACCTTAAACTTAACAAACTTTTCTTCCACTCCCTATCCTCTAATCTTTGTCTTCTCGCTGTTTTTTTTTTTTTTTAAACAATTGACGGTGGTAGCATCTTTCCAGTTGGTTAGTGACAACAAAAAAACAAAGGCGTTGGAATAATCACTTAATTTTCTTTTTTTTCTTTCTCTCGTACTTCACATCCCTTAAGAAATCTTAATTCTAAACTTGTAAAATATAGAGGGAATATTACCAACTCTCACCACATCCACTTTGACTACCCTGTTCAGACTCATCGTCATCTCTTTCCTGGATTTCCTCCAAACCCACATTTCTACAGTGTATTCCTAACCACAGCAGCCATGATATGGAATCAATCCAAGTATCCATCAACAATTGACTGGATTAAAAAAGTGGTACATATACATCACAGAATACTACTCAGCCATGAAAAAAATGAAATCATGTCCTTTGCAGTCACATGACTGGAACTGGAAGCCATCATTCCAAGTGAAATAAGCCAGGCACAGAACATCAAATAACGCATGTTCTCATAAGTGGGAGCTAAAATAAAGAGTACACATGGGCATATGGAATTAAATAACTGACGTTGAAAACTACAAAGGGCAGGACGTGTAGAAATGCCATTGTATAAGGGTTATTTCCTTGACATGATAAAGAATTTTTTAACCGACTGCCACATCATACTTAATGGCGAAGTACTATACTCATCC
>NW_007222440.1:0-721 GCF_000164805.1 Carlito syrichta | reverse complement strand
CCAGGCATGGTGGCTCATACCTGTAATACCAGAACTTTGGGAAGTGGAGGATAGAGGATTGCTGAGTCCAGGGTTTCAAGGCCAGCCTGGGCAACTTGACGAGACCTCGTTTCTACAATAAATAAAAAATTTAGCTGGGCACAGTGTTGTGTGCCTGTAGTTTCAGCTACTTGGAAGGCTGAGGCAGAAGAATCACCTGAGTCTACCAGGTCGAGGCTGCATTGGCTGTGAGCATACCACTGCAATCCAACCTGGGTGACAGAATGGCACTTTGACCAAAAAAAAAAAAAAGAAAAAAGAAAAGGAAAAAAAAAAAAAAACCAGGGCCAATCTGTCTAGGTTGCATGGTCTGCAGCAAATATGAATGTCTATAGTAAGAGAAAATTCTTCAGGAATGACTCATGGTAAAATAAATTTTTTAGAAATATAAATGAGTAAATAAAAGATTTATAGACAAGAAACAAGTTCAGTGGTGATTTTGCACCCCATTCTTTGGAGCAAAGAATATGGCCGGAAATATGTATAGACTAACCACATAAAAAGAATGCACATACATTCTTTTTTATTTATCTGTCTTCTTGAGCTTTTTACCACTAAGAAAAATAAAAGTACCTGGAGAGATAACCCCTCTACTTGTCCTTTCTATTCAATGCAATTGTACGGAATCATTTCTTAACTTTTCTTATTTGCCACTGTAGATAATTTTCAAATTTTTATGTCA
>NW_007222439.1:0-677 GCF_000164805.1 Carlito syrichta | reverse complement strand
TTGGAGCAAAGAATATGGCCGGAAATATGTATAGACTAACCACATAAAAAGAATGCACATACATTCTTTTTTTATTTATCTGTCTTCTTGAGCTTTTTACCACTAAGAAAAATAAAAGTACCTGGAGAGATAACCCCTCTACTTGTCCTTTCTATTCAATGCAATTGTACGGAATCATTTCTTAACTTTTCTTATTTGCCACTGTAGATAATTTTCAAATTTTTATGTCAAAATATATATTCCTCAAAAGAAAGTGTTAATGTATATAGTCTATAGTGGACGATTGAAGAAATAAAGATATAAGCACATTGTGTAGGATGATGATAGAAGAGCTAAACATTGTAAAGTGTTTTTTAAAAAGGAGACTGGGGTAAAGGCATAGATTGTGTAAGGGTGTCTCTGGGGAACAGAATTGAAGTCCCTTCCCACATGAAAGTCCAAAAAGTGAGGTAATAAGGTCCCTTCTCCCTCTCCAACCATATCCAAAGAAGGTTGTTCAATATAAATTTACAGTGCTGCTTGAGAAAACAGGCAATATGTCTCTTCACTCCCTGCTCTACCATTAGGGGAAATTTTGATAGCTGATACTGCTTTTCACATTACAAAGTAATTCCTTTCCACTCTTTTTTGTTACCTAAAGCTTTTCCTTACTCCTAACTTGTCTGCCTCATGGCTCC
>NW_007222438.1:0-730 GCF_000164805.1 Carlito syrichta | reverse complement strand
TATTATGTATCCATAAAGAAGGACAAAATTGTGAACTTTGCCGCAACTTGGAAGGACTTATTATCTATGATACTGAGTGATCTATCATATAAACAAAGAACTGAGTACCATATGTTCTCACTCATAAGCAGACCCTGAACAATTATCATAATACTATAGGAAAAGAATTGGCAGTAGTGGGAAACTGCTGGGTGGGGGGCAGGCTTCATCAATAAGGGGGCCTCATCTCAAACTAGGTGAAGTGGGGACCAAAATGAGGCTCAAACTTTACCTGTACAATAAACCATTTGTATACCTAACCCTGAATTGTACCCCACATCTTTAAAATAAAATTTTTTTTAAAAAAAAGGCATATGCAAATACACATGAGAACCCAATTTTGTCCTTCTCCTTGGGAATTTAGTATTTTCAGGCAAAAGGATCATCTTTGATATGAGCCAGGAAAGCTACCACAAAGTATGTAATTACTGATGAAATGTAGGTTTCATAGTGTGTATTTTGCACATGTGAAATGTCATTGGACAGACAGGCACTCACAGGAAATAGGGCCAGCAAATACATGTGGCCTCTTGTTCTGTTGTCATCCCGTGGAGGCTTTGCTTGGATGGAGAATATGTGATGTCACGCATGTTTGTGCTGTAGCAAAGGGACCTCCACGTCCCTTCTGTGCTCCTATTTTATGAGGAAGTACGGGAGTTGCATTTGACATGGGAGATAGTAAATAATTTGA
>NW_007222437.1:0-852 GCF_000164805.1 Carlito syrichta | reverse complement strand
AAGTCATACTCCAATGGTATGCCACTCGCACTCACCAGAGAAAAAGGAGGGAGCCAGTCATTGCAATAACCTTGGGCAGTCCTCTTTGGACTAGGAATAGCTGGTACAGGGACGGGTATTGCCTCCCTAGCAACGCAAAGCCGTCAATATGACCTTAGAGCTGCTATAGATTTAGACATTGAAAGAATAGAAACCTCCATTTCCCATCTTCAAGATTCTTTAACCTCTCTCTCTGAAGTAGTCCTACAAAATCGTAGAGGGTTAGATTTAGTATTCCTGCACCAAGGGGGGCTGTGCGCCGCATTAGGGGAAGAGTGCTGCTTCTATGCGGATCATTCGGGTATCGTTAAAGAATCCATGGCCAAAGTCTAAGAAGGCTTAGCCGAATGGAAATTAGAATGGGAACAAAGACAAGGGTGGTTCGAGAGTTTGTTCAATCAGTCCCCATGGCTAACTACTTTACTGTCCACTATAGTGGGCCCCCTGCTGATCCTTCTGTTATTGCTCACTTTTGGTCCATGCATCTTAAATAAGTTAGTAGCCTTTATAAAAGCTAGAGTCAGCACTGTACAGCTTATGGTCCTCAGGAAGCAGTACGAACAGGTACCCCTAGAAAACTTACCCTCGAGAAACCAAGATTAGATTCACCCCACTTTCCTGACAAGGGGGGAATGAGAGGGCGAGGACCATAACAGTTCAAGCTAAAGGCATGGTATATAGCTTCAATTTTGTAATCAGTTTGTAATTAGCTAATAAGTAATAATAGCACAGCCATTTTAGCTTCCAACTGTCAGACTGAATGTAACTTGCAGCTACTTGCAGTTTCAGTTACAGGAAAAACCACAAGATAAC
>NW_007222436.1:0-926 GCF_000164805.1 Carlito syrichta | reverse complement strand
AGAAACCTCCATTTCCCATCTTCAAGATTCTTTAACCTCTCTCTCTGAAGTAGTCCTACAAAATCGTAGAGGGTTAGATTTAGTATTCCTGCACCAAGGGGGGCTGTGCGCCGCATTAGGGGAAGAGTGCTGCTTCTATGCGGATCATTCGGGTATCGTTAAAGAATCCATGGCCAAAGTCTAAGAAGGCTTAGCCGAATGGAAATTAGAATGGGAACAAAGACAAGGGTGGTTCGAGAGTTTGTTCAATCAGTCCCCATGGCTAACTACTTTACTGTCCACTATAGTGGGCCCCCTGCTGATCCTTCTGTTATTGCTCACTTTTGGTCCATGCATCTTAAATAAGTTAGTAGCCTTTATAAAAGCTAGAGTCAGCACTGTACAGCTTATGGTCCTCAGGAAGCAGTACGAACAGGTACCCCTAGAAAACTTACCCTCGAGAAACCAAGATTAGATTCACCCCACTTTCCTGACAAGGGGGGAATGAGAGGGCGAGGACCATAACAGTTCAAGCTAAAGGCATGGTATATAGCTTCAATTTTGTAATCAGTTTGTAATTAGCTAATAAGTAATAATAGCACAGCCATTTTAGCTTCCAACTGTCAGACTGAATGTAACTTGCAGCTACTTGCAGTTTCAGTTACAGGAAAAACCACAAGATAACCGCCTAGGCTGCAACCCTTCCCCTCACCACACACCACCCCCTAACAACAACCAATCAGGTAATGATAAAGGGTTATCTGAAATTCCAGATGTCTCAGCAACTTCCTCAGTTGACAGACCGTGGTCAATCTGAGGTTGGCTCAAATAGGGTAAACCAATCCCATTCGCATGAGGTGACCACTAATGTTTGCTATCCAATAAACTATTAACAAAGTTGGAAATCCCCCATCCAGCTCCCTCCTCTCTGTAACCGCAATAAAAAT
>NW_007222435.1:0-743 GCF_000164805.1 Carlito syrichta | reverse complement strand
CTACCACCTCCTCTCCCATCTCCCTACAAACCCTATCACTACCAACCTGCTTTGTGAGTCTGAGTCTAGTATTAAGCCAGCATTTCAACACTCTGACTTTTGTACTGGTTTTGAGTTTTCCTTTCCAAGATCTTAATTTCTAATAACTTTAAAACTAACTAGAAATCACTATGAGGAAGACCACACAAAAAGTCTTGTCTCCATATCTTTACTGCTAATAAGGGACTAAGATCTCCTTTAAACAGGCTCCCTCTGCATCTGTGCAGGGCAGTGTGTAATGGATGTGCGGGTGTTTTGTTGTTATTGTTTGGTTTTTTGGGTTTTTTTGTTTGTTTTGAGTCAGAGTTTCAACTCTGTCGTCCACGCTGGAGTGCTGTGGCATAATCGTGGCCACTGCAGCTTTGACCTGCTAGACTCAGGCAATCCTTCCACCTCAATCTTCTAAGGAGCTTGAACTACAGGTGCACACCACCATGCCCAGCTAATTTTTTGTTTTTGCTGTAGAGACGAGGTCTCACCAAGTTGTCCAGGTTGGTCTCAACCCACTGGGCTCAGGCAATCCTCTTGCCTCTACTTCCCAATGTGCTGGGATTACAGGTGTGAGCTACTGCACACATCTCAGGTAGGTTTTAGTTGTAACTTAGAAACTCAAATACTTCCTTTGGAGGCTCTTTTGGGGTCAAGTCTCTTTCCACGGTTTACTCTGTGCTCATGAGATCTCAGAATGATACCAATCCACATTT
>NW_007222434.1:0-3676 GCF_000164805.1 Carlito syrichta | reverse complement strand
CAGGTGCACACCACCATGCCCAGCTAATTTTTTGTTTTTGCTGTAGAGACGAGGTCTCACCAAGTTGTCCAGGTTGGTCTCAACCCACTGGGCTCAGGCAATCCTCTTGCCTCTACTTCCCAATGTGCTGGGATTACAGGCGTGAGCTACTGCACACATCTCAGGTAGGTTTTAGTTGTAACTTAGAAACTCAAATACTTCCTTTGGAGGCTCTTTTGGGGTCAAGTCTCTTTCCACGGTTTACTCTGTGCTCATGAGATCTCAGAATGATACCAATCCACATTTAGGGTGAGATCCACTTCATGTTTTTCAGAATTTTGGATACTTTGCTTACTACACAAAACTGCCTTTCTAAGTTTGACAATGAAAAGATTATCCAAATTTCATATACTTTGTAGCATTTTACTTTCTTCAAAATAGAGCCTTTTGGTTTGCTATCAGGTTGGCCCTCTGGCTTTGGGAATTGAGTGGACTGAAAGTGACTATCTGGTTCTAATCTGACAGAGGCCCTAAGATCTGGTTTCAGTCTCCCTTCAGTCTTTCTTTCCCTCTGCCTTCACCCCTGAGACTTGAGTCTTCCCTTGGATGTCCCTCACCCAGATGCTTCTGAAGTGTTGCTGCTGGCCCCACACACTGGAATGTCTTCCACTCTCCCAACCCTCCATACCCCCACCTCACTCCCTGTTTGCAACCTATTGCCTTAGTGCTGCCTTGTCAACCTTTCCCTAGGCATCCACTCTGGCTGTGCTTGCCTTCGCTACTTAGTCAGGCCCAACTAGAGTCACATAATACCATAATGATGATGTGTAGGCGTTTTTTTGCTTCCCGATTAGATTGTGTGCTTCCCGAAGGCAAGAACTTTATCTAATTCATCTTTGTTCCCACAGCACCCTGAACTTTGTAGGGGCTAAAAACTGGTTGGTGAAATAAAGGTAAATACAAGGTCAGGCAGGTAAATAGCTTAGGGGGAAACTCAGTGGGTTTGATCTTTACAATAAGAATTACCTGCTTCCAGTGTGGAGGTAGAAGGGGAAGAGGTTTTACACCCCAGAAGTAGCAAGGAACATTTGAGTGCATGCATTGGACTTGGCCATTTGATCACCTGTGGTTTCCTGCTGGTTAGCATCTCTTAAGCTCAGTAAGAAATTTCTAAATGTTAGAGAAACATTTAGAAAACAACTTGGGCTTGGCACATGATTAAAAGGCATATAATTTTGATGTGTGTGTAGTTTTATCATCAGGAATCATATACATGCATTTTTTTCCTTAGAAAATATAAAAATCCTGGCTGGGTGTGGTGGCTCAAACCTGTAATCCCCGCACTTTGGGAAGCTGAGGCAGGGGTTTCTTTGAGCCCAGGAGTTCAAGATCAGCCTGTCCAACATAGCGAGACCTTGTTTCTACCAAAGAAAGAAAAAAGAAAAAGAAAAAAAAGAAATGGGCATGGTGGCACACTTCTGTAGTCCCAGCTACTTAAGAGGCAGAGGCAAAAGAATTGCCTGAGAGGGAGGTTGAGACTGTGGTGAGCTATGATCATGCCACTGCCCTCCAGCATGGGTGACAGAGTGAGACCCCAACCTCTCCCCAACAAAAAAGAGAAAGAATATATGAAACTCTAATAATAATAGTACTTTAAGACTAATATGTACTTTATTCAATGGTAATATCTGTTGGTTCATCTGTGACATTGTACGAAAATAGACAATTCAGTAGGTGAGTGACATAGTTGATAATTGTTTGTTTCTGTAAAAAATTCAACAAATAATTAAATGTATAAGTTTGGAACAAAACCGTTAAACCTGCCTCCTAAGAAAATAACATTTGTGAAGATTTGAGAAGTCATGATTAAAATTTTAGCTGGTGGACAGTCAAAAATCCATCATCGATGTGACAACAATAGTTGCAGTTTCAAACACGAACTGGAGGTGCTGTTGTGAGCATCAGGGTGCATCTGTGCAGGTCCATGACTGTGATCTAAGACTTTTTTTACACTGAGGTTACCAACCACAGAAAAAGGAAGTGTTGGGTTAGAAATAATAATGACTATTTGAACACATATTCATGATAATATTAATTCTATGGGGGGTACCAATAATAAAGTAGGAAATGTCAGTAGTTCAGCATGTACTGTGAGTTGTGCAGAGACTTTTATATATATGTTTTTAGTTCATCTTCTCAGCTCTATATAGTGGATTTCTAAAATTCCTCACTTTAAGAACCGGGAAACAGGCTTGGCGCTGTTCATGATGCCTGCAGTGTTGTGGGGCTAATCCATGGAGCACCAGGTCTGCCTCACTTCACAGCCATGCTCTGTGTTGCTGTGCTGTGCTGTGGGTGGGAGCATGGACCAGACCTCGTGCCCTAATCTATAGGATGGGGGTATTGAAATAGTCATCCTTTCCTACTTGGTCCAGAAGAACAGTGTTGAAGAGTTTTGAGTTGTCATTGATACTTCAAAAAGCCTGAAAGAGTGGAACTAGTTTAGAAAGGTGCCCAGGTGATTAAAATACCATGTTTGGTCTATGATAATGTCAATTCACTGTGGAGACACTGATAATCCCCCATTGATTTAAAAAAAAAAGACCAAGACTGACAATTATAAATGGTTTTCTTTGCACGCTTGCTCAGGAAACACACTTTAAAACATGGTGCAGTGGGACAAAACCGAACTCTTGTGGTCCCTAGGAATGAAAATACCAGGAAGCTTTGGGCTACACAGCCTGAGACCCTTCCTATTTCTATCTAAGAGTTGCTGATAGGGCAGTTGTCTTTAGATATACAAGTCTGGGTGACTCTTTGGGGCTCATGCGGTTTCCTTGTCCGCCTAAATACTGCTACATTAGCCCCTCCTTCCCATCTCCGATAGAGAGGAAAGTGTCCTTCTCAGGAGCCTAATTCTTCTTTAATGGTGGATCTTGTCACTGTCACACTACAGACATTTAGAAGGGCAACAGTGAAGAAACTGAGAGCAGTTCCTTGTCCCCTTCCCAGGGCTCCATTCTTCTTCATGAACAGTGTCACTTATGTTAAAAGTTTCCGGAAAGGTTAGCATGAGCAACTAATATATCTGGTCACAATCCTTTACATTTGTATAACTCGTAGTAGGGATTTCATCATATAGCATTTCATTTTATCCTACAAAATGTAGGCACTTTGAGCTCCATGTAGTAGATAAGCCAGCAGGTCCGAGGTTGGGTGAGTTGCCTCACCTGATCTGGGAGTGAAGACCTGAAACTCAGCAGCATCCTTCTGGCTTCTGAACAGGACTTCTTCCAGTTCCCCAGCAAACCTTCAGTGTTTAGTCAGATGAACTCAGCTGTCAAGCCTCCTCACTGTGTAAATGCCCTAGTAGGAAATAATTACTAAAAGTAGCTCTTGAATATGATAGGACCACTGAAAAATAACTTTGAGCCTCTTTGGCTAGGAGCAGTCATGTGCTTTAGTGAGGTCCTTTTCCTGTAGTTGTGAAGACACTGTGCCATTTGATACATTGGTGTTACCCTCCCTAGCCTACCAACTGCCTGCAGCATGGTGTGAAAATAGGGCTGAAATTGGATATGGCTTCACCCCTCATGCCTGCTCCTTGAAATTTAGAATTTGAAGTGTATGAGTGAGTTTGAAAACCAAATTTAGGAAGATGATTTCTCAAAATATTAGCTATCACCCAAGATGGCAG
>NW_007222433.1:0-9645 GCF_000164805.1 Carlito syrichta | reverse complement strand
AGCAGGTTTATTCTTACTAGGTCTCTGATGGGAAGTTGGAGTCTCTCACTAATGGTGACTGCCAACTGGGGTGCTTTTGACACTCTGGTCTGCTTCCCTCCATGTTGGCACTGTTTCTTTTGTTAACATTTCAGCTGAAAAGATGTAAAAGCTTATTTTTCATAGGTTACACATATGAAACTTTTGTTACTCAGGGTGTTTAGCATTTATAGCTTTATCTGTCTCATAGGAGAGTGCTAGTTAGGCACAACAGGTGATTTAATCTTTTGTTTATAAAATATAACTTTAGCAAGCCTAATATAACAAACACTGGTGCTATCTAGCATTGATATTTTCACATATGGTAAAGTTGGAAGTAAAATTTTACTGGAGCACTTGCCCATTTAGTTGTAAAAGCACATTAACATTATAATTGACTCTTTTAGTGCGTTAATGGGATTAATTAACATGTGCTTCCTTTACTCTTGTCTGGAAAGAAGGTTGATGTAGTTCCAGTTTAGATTTAATTTGAGAGAGATTTATTATAGAAGAAAAAAAGACAAACAATAACTTTAATATCTTTTGTCCTGGCCAGGCACCTGTGGAGAGATTGGTTAAGTCATTTGGAAACCTGCATGGGGGGCTCCCCAAGTACACCTGGGAGGAGAGTGAGGAGACAGCACACATATTTTGACTTGCAGCAGCCTGTAGGGCTGCCACCAAGGGGTTATTAGGTGGTGGGGGATGGGGGATGAGAAGGCTGGAGGCTGGGGTTATGCACTGTGGTCTTTGGTGTTGGCTCCTTTTCTAAAGGTAAAAGAGAAGAGAGACTGGAGGCCAGGGTTAGGCCTCATGGCCATAGACAGTGCCCCTCCTCCGCAAGTAGAGGTGGATGGTGAGAAAGGATAAGCAGGAAGGGAAACTGACAGAGACTGGAGTAATAGCAGTTTATGAGGGACAAGAGACAAAAATTCAACAGGAGGAATGGATATGTGGGTATTGAGCTAACATATAAAAGACTGGAATATATGGAATTTTAAGGGAATTGTCATTTCCTTTTGAGTACAAATCAAGCTGCAGGAGTGTATTTGGAGTTAGGAAGCCACCTTTCTGGCCAGGTTTTGCCATTCCCCAGTTTATGTTGTGGAATTTTCCCATACTTGGCCACCAGCTGAAAGAGTCAGCTGGGGGCCATAAAGCAGTATTGTAGTAAAAAGAAATTGGGATATAGTTGGGATGGGCTCCTGGTTTTATGGATTTGCTTTTGGGTTTTAAAATTCTAAGAGACCCAGGAATTTATTTGAACAACAAAGTCAGGGGTTCAAGAGTGTAGTTAAATATGTAGGTGTATGGGTGATAAATGAGGGATGACTCACCAGAGGTATACCATGCAGAAGGGTATACCATGCAGCTGCTGAAGTTTTAAGGTTTTTGTGAAGTTGTTTCACCAGCAAAAAGAAAAATAGCAAAGAAACCAAGCACCTTGTCTTCCACCCATCGGGTCCTTTTTTTCTCCCTAGGGAGTAGCCCTAGGCAGAGACTGTCAGTTGTATTCAGCCCTGTTTATGGAAAACAGAGATCTTGGTTAGAAGGAAGTAAAGAGTTAACTCTTGTTTCTCATCCTGTGGGGCCCTAGTGGTTTGATGTTTTCCCTGGGACCTTTTAGCCTGCTCAAGTGTAGCCTCAGTCAGAGCTTTTATTTGCCACCAGGTTTAGGGTCAGAGGGTGTGGAGGGGGCACAGCACTGCTGGAGCCAGTATGCCAGAAATGCAGGCTGGTAAACAGAGATTTGAGTAACACAAAGATTTGCAACATAAAGATGAAGAAAGAAAATATTTATTTAAGAAAAGATTACTTTTCACAAACAGAAGAGGAGAAGGTGGAGGCTGTAGAGCAGGATTTGGGGCAGCTGCAGTGGTATTGGAAATCATGGGGGTTTGGCTGTGATTAGAAGGCTGAAAGGAAGACAATAGTTCAAGCAGGGATTGGGAGGTGTTGTGTTAGGAGCAGAGTGGGCTAGGGGTATTTGAGAAGTAGAACAAGATTTATAGAGAGAGGATCGAGAGTGAAGAGTGAAGAAAGCCCGAACATAAGGGATTTCTGACCACCTGCCATTGTAGTGGTAGAGGTTATTGAGGTCCTGTAAAGTTTTGGCATTGAGTGTTCCATTTTCTGGTCATTGGGACCCATTATTAAGTTTGAATTGTGGCCAGAGAGTATTATAATAGAAGATAAGTATCTTTTGTCCATCTCTTCTTGGAAACCTAAGGCCTTTAAGTTTTGGAGAAGGCACCCTAGAGGAGTAGATTTTGAAGGCTGGGATTGAGGGTTTCCCATTGTAGCCAAATAGGAAGAGTGGACAAAGGTGAGGAAGGACAAGGAGATAGGTCCAAGAGAAAAGGCATCCCTGTTCCCCCAGCCTTCTCAAGAGCATTGATGGCCTGCCTTGGAAAAATCATCCTCAATCCCAGGGACAGACTGACAGAAGGATTGTGGTGATCCTCCCACCTAGTTCTAGGAGTTCCAGAGGAGAGAGGGAGAGAGGATCTGATGAGAGGTTTCACGCAGCTTTGTAACCGATGGGTGAAATGTGAGGCGGTACATGAATGGTAATTTAGTAAGGCAAGTGGAGAGTCCTGTTCAAGGGCTCTTCTCAGCTTTTTAGCAAGGTTTAAGGAAGGAGACCAATGCAGGTGGGCTCCTGAGAGAGGATTCTACCAGTTGTGGTGGATGAGTTGAAAGAGCCAACACTTGATGTTAGCCTGAGAGATTTTAAGGTGTGTCCTTATGGCAGGTTCAGAAGAGGTAGACAGGAAGTGGATCAGGCCCCAGTAGGGAGAGAGAGAAGGGAAGAGGGAAAGAGGGGTGTCCTAGCCAAATACCTCTTCCTAGGTTTCGGCACCAAAAATGTA
Source organism: Carlito syrichta (assembly GCF_000164805.1). Classification (NCBI taxonomy): domain Eukaryota; kingdom Metazoa; phylum Chordata; class Mammalia; order Primates; family Tarsiidae; genus Carlito; species Carlito syrichta. The sequence goes on along the minus strand of NW_007222433.1, from coordinate 6,754 downwards.
AAGCAAGTGTGGAGAAAGAGAAGCCAAGCTGAGTGATTAAAGAAAATTTATTAGAGGGAAAGGAAGGAAAGACTTGCCCTAGAGAAGAGTCAGCAGCTTTGTTCTCTTGTAGGCCCCTTATAAAATCCCAGTCTAGGCTCATAGGGCTCCCAGCAGCAGTTTAGGGAGTTTGAACTGTTGGTCGCCTAGCCTTGAAATGCAGATGTTGGCACTGTTGGGGGCTGCTGCTCCCATGGCCTTGAAGTACAGATGTCCACATTAAACCAGACACTATCAGGGTATTTTAATTAACTTGTCTCTGAAATGCAGTCTTAGGAAAGCAAACACTGACAATCAGTACCAGGCTGTTATCAGTCACATAGCTTTGGGATGGGGGGTCTCAGGAAAGCAGCTATTGGCAGTAAAGCAATTAGTACTAGAAAGCTGTTAGAGCAGAGTTAGCTTTATGGGCCATTCCACCTCTGTACTCCATTTGTGAGGTTCTAATGATGAGTTGTTTTAGCTACCACCTCCTCTCCCATCTCCCTACAAACCCTATCACTACCAACCTGCTTTGTGAGGCTGAGTCTAGTATTAAGCCAGCATTTCAACACTCTGACTTTTGTACTGGTTTTGAGTTTTCCTTTCCAAGATCTTAATTTCTAATAACTTTAAAACTAACTAGAAATCACTATGAGGAAGACCACACAAAAAGTCTTGTCTCCATATCTTTACTGCTAATAAGGGACTAAGATCTCCTTTAAACAGGCTCCCTCTGCATCTGTGCAGGGCAGTGTGTAATGGATGTGCGGGTGTTTTGTTGTTATTGTTTGGTTTTTTGGGTTTTTTTGTTTGTTTTGAGTCAGAGTTTCAACTCTGTCGTCCACGCTGGAGTGCTGTGGCATAATCGTGGCCACTGCAGCTTTGACCTGCTAGACTCAGGCAATCCTTCCACCTCAATCTTCTAAGGAGCTTGAACTACAGGTGCACACCACCATGCCCAGCTAATTTTTTGTTTTTGCTGTAGAGACGAGGTCTCACCAAGTTGTCCAGGTTGGTCTCAACCCACTGGGCTCAGGCAATCCTCTTGCCTCTACTTCCCAATGTGCTGGGATTACAGGCGTGAGCTACTGCACACATCTCAGGTAGGTTTTAGTTGTAACTTAGAAACTCAAATACTTCCTTTGGAGGCTCTTTTGGGGTCAAGTCTCTTTCCACGGTTTACTCTGTGCTCATGAGATCTCAGAATGATACCAATCCACATTTAGGGTGAGATCCACTTCATGTTTTTCAGATTTTTGGATACTTTGCTTACTACACAAAACTGCCTTTCTAAGTTTGACATGAAAGATTATCCAAATTTCATATACTTTGTAGCATTTTACTTTCTTCAAATAGAGCCTTTTGGTTTGCTATCAGGTTGGCCCTCTGGCTTTGGGAATTGAGTGGACTGAAAGTGACTATCTGGTTCTAATCTGACAGAGGCCCTAAGATCTGGTTTCAGTCTCCCTTCAGTCTTTCTTTCCCTCTGCCTTCACCCCTGAGACTTGAGTCTTCCCTTGGATGTCCCTCACCCAGATGCTTCTGAAGTGTTGCTGCTGGCCCCACACACTGGAATGTCCTTCCACTCTCCCAACCCTCCATACCCCCACCTCACTCCCTGTTTGCAACCTTTGCCTTAGTGCTGCCTTGTCAACCTTTCCCTAGGCATCCACTCTGGCTGTGCTTGCCTTCGCTACTTAGTCAGGCCCAACTAGAGTCACATAATACCATAATGATGATGTGTAGGCGTTTTTTTGCTTCCCGATTAGATTGTGTGCTTCCCGAAGGCAAGAACTTTATCTAATTCATCTTTGTTCCCACAGCACCCTGAACTTTGTAGGGGCTAAAAACTGGTTGGTGAAATAAAGGTAAATACAAGGTCAGGCAGGTAAATAGCTTAGGGGGAAACTCAGTGGGTTTGATCTTTACAATAAGAATTACCTGCTTCCAGTGTGGAGGTAGAAGGGGAAGAGGTTTTACACCCCAGAAGTAGCAAGGAACATTTGAGTGCATGCATTGGACTTGGCCATTTGATCACCTGTGGTTTCCTGCTGGTTAGCATCTCTTAAGCTCAGTAAGAAATTTCTAAATGTTAGAGAAACATATAGAAAACAACTTGGGCTTGGCACATGATTAAAAGGCATATAATTTTGATGTGTGTGTAGTTTTATCATCAGGAATCATATACATGCATTTTTTTTCCTTAGAAAATATAAAAATCCTGGCTGGGTGTGGTGGCTCAAACCTGTAATCCCCGCACTTTGGGAAGCTGAGGCAGGGGTTTTCTTTTGAGCCCAGGAGTTCAAGATCAGCCTTTCCAACATAGCGAGACCTTGTTTTTTACCAAAGAAAGAAAAAAGAAAAAGAAAAAAAAGAAATGGGCATGGTGGCACACTTCTGTAGTCCCAGCTACTTAAGAGGCAGAGGCAAAAGAATTGCCTGAGAGGGAGGTTGAGACTGTGGTGAGCTATGATCATGCCACTGCCCTCCAGCATGGGTGACAGAGTGAGACCCCAACCTCTCCCCAACAAAAAAGAGAAAGAATATATGAAACTCTAATAATAATAGTACTTTAAGACTAATATGTACTTTATTCAATGGTAATATCTGTTGGTTCATCTGTGACATTGTACGAAAATAGACAATTCAGTAGGTGAGTGACATAGTTGATAATTGTTTGTTTCTGTAAAAAATTCAACAAATAATTAAATGTATAAGTTTGGAACAAAACCGTTAAACCTGCCTCCTAAGAAAATAACATTTGTGAAGATTTGAGAAGTCATGATTAAAATTTTAGCTGGTGGACAGTCAAAAATCCATCATCGATGTGACAACAATAGTTGCAGTTTCAAACACGAACTGGAGGTGCTGTTGTGAGCATCAGGGTGCATCTGTGCAGGTCCATGACTGTGATCTAAGACTTTTTTTACACTGAGGTTACCAACCACAGAAAAAGGAAGTGTTGGGTTAGAAATAATAATGACTATTTGAACACATATTCATGATAATATTAATTCTATGGGGGGTACCAATAATAAAGTAGGAAATGTCAGTAGTTCAGCATGTACTGTGAGTTGTGCAGAGACTTTTATATATATGTTTTTAGTTCATCTTCTCAGCTCTATATAGTGGATTTCTAAAATTCCTCACTTTAAGAACCGGGAAACAGGCTTGGCGCTGTTCATGATGCCTGCAGTGTTGTGGGGCTAATCCATGGAGCACCAGGTCTGCCTCACTTCACAGCCATGCTCTGTGTTGCTGTGCTGTGCTGTGGGTGGGAGCATGGACCAGACCTCGTGCCCTAATCTATAGGATGGGGGTATTGAAATAGTCATCCTTTCCTACTTGGTCCAGAAGAACAGTGTTGAAGAGTTTTGAGTTGTCATTGATACTTCAAAAAGCCTGAAAGAGTGGAACTAGTTTAGAAAGGTGCCCAGGTGATTAAAATACCATGTTTGGTCTATGATAATGTCAATTCACTGTGGAGACACTGATAATCCCCCATTGATTTAAAAAAAAAAGACCAAGACTGACAATTATAAATGGTTTTCTTTGCACGCTTGCTCAGGAAACACACTTTAAAACATGGTGCAGTGGGACAAAACCGAACTCTTGTGGTCCCTAGGAATGAAAATACCAGGAAGCTTTGGGCTACACAGCCTGAGACCCTTCCTATTTCTATCTAAGAGTTGCTGATAGGGCAGTTGTCTTTAGATTTACAAGTCTGGGTGACTCTTTGGGGCTCATGCGGTTTCCTTGTCCGCCTTAATACTGCTACATTAGCCCCTCCTTCCCATCTCCGATAGAGAGGAAAGTGTCCTTCTCAGGAGCCTAATTCTTCTTTAATGGTGGATCTTGTCACTGTCACACTACAGACATTTAGAAGGGCAACAGTGAAGAAACTGAGAGCAGTTCCTTGTCCCCTTCCCAGGGCTCCATTCTTCTTCATGAACAGTGTCACTTATGTTAAAAGTTTCCGGAAAGGTTAGCATGAGCAACTAATATATCTGGTCACAATCCTTTACATTTGTATAACTCGTAGTAGGGATTTCATCATATAGCATTTCATTTTATCCTACAAAATGTAGGCACTTTGAGCTCCATGTAGTAGATAAGCCAGCAGGTCCGAGGTTGGGTGAGTTGCCTCACCTGATCTGGGAGTGAAGACCTGAAACTCAGCAGCATCCTTCTGGCTTCTGAACAGGACTTCTTCCAGTTCCCCAGCAAACCTTCAGTGTTTAGTCAGATGAACTCAGCTGTCAAGCCTCCTCACTGTGTAAATGCCCTAGTAGGAAATAATTACTAAAAGTAGCTCTTGAATATGATAGGACCACTGAAAAATAACTTTGAGCCTCTTTGGCTAGGAGCAGTCATGTGCTTTAGTGAGGTCCTTTTCCTGTAGTTGTGAAGACACTGTGCCATTTGATACATTGGTGTTACCCTCCCTAGCCTACCAACTGCCTGCAGCATGGTGTGAAAATAGGGCTGAAATTGGATATGGCTTCACCCCTCATGCCTGCTCCTTGAAATTTAGAATTTGAAGTGTATGAGTGAGTTTGAAAACCAAATTTAGGAAGATGATTTCTCAAAATATTAGCTATCACCCAAGATGGCAGGCAGAAGTATTTATTTTTCTTACATTCTGTCAAGGTCTTTTGGTAAATTATAAATGAGGACTCAAAGTGGCTGTGATTGGAAAAACCAGGGTATATCCTGAAGGGAGGCATCTCCAGGAATCCCCCACACACCTGGGATTGATGTGGGAGGAGTGTGGGCCTGCTAGAATCAGGCATCTCACAGATGTAGACATTCTCTGGGTGTCAGAGAGCTCCACTTTTATGTTGTCCATTGCTGCTTCTGAAGTAATGAGGGACACTGGACAGTGGGAAGAGACCCCCTTTTGGCAGGTAGGAAAAAAAAGAGATGAGTGAACTTGGTGACCAGAAACTCACCCAGATTCAGCTGCTGGGAAGCAAGATAAAGTTCTAGGTTGGACAAATTGCTGAGGCAAGCTGGTAACCAGAGCCAGGCATACACCTGGGTCCCTGGAAAATCTCTGTGGTAGTTCTTTGCTTAATTGGAGTGTCCCTGGTGCTCTGTTCCATTTTGGAATGTGCTGAGAGATTTCTCTTAAAGCAGCAGCAGGTTCACTAGGACCTTCTCAACTTAAACAGTCTATAAGAACAATGAAATGATAGTCCTGGTGTTCTTTACCTAGAAAGTGACCAATCTGGAAGAGACCCCAAAAGTTTCCTCATCTATCACCGCTTCTCTCCTACTTCTCATTTTTAAGATGAGAAGGACATTAAGTATTTATAAATGAATGCTTCTATATCTTATGCTGAGGCACATCCCTGGGATGCAGGCTTGCCTGACAGTTGGAAACACACTTTCTGAACTCTAACCCAATGGTGTGTGGTTTGGTTATGCTGGCACTGTGGTTTCTAAGTGACAGCATAACCAAATGTGAGCATTCAGAATGCAGGAAGTCTTTCTGGCCTTTACTCCTCAAAACTGTCTTCTATCTTAAGTGCAGGCCATGCCTACTAGAAAGATATAGGGAGGGAGATTCACAGATTCCATAAAAATTATCCATGTGTTTAAGTGCTAGAGGTTATTCAGTCACAACCACACACATTTGTAGGTTTTAAGGAAGTCTTCTAGGAAATAGCTCATTTTAAAACTCATGTTAAAGAGGCATTATTTCAGTGATGCCTTCAACAATAAGCAGAAATAAAGGTGCATCAAACCAGAACTACTATATATCTTTATCTTCATCTAAAAAAAATCCAGGCATTAAGCTTGATGAATTGCCACCAATGTTTTTTGCAGTTAGTTTCTGAGCAGGGTACTTGTCCCATCTTAGTTTTCTTTATAAGTAGAAAAAGGCCTTCTGTTAGCTCTAGATTGTGGCTTCTGTGAGAACAGAAGTCCATTCTGGTCTCATTCACCACTGTATTCATTATGCTTGGTGCAATGATAGACATACAGTAAGTGCTCCATTTGTTTACTGCACAGGGAGTATAGTTGTGTCAGAGCTGAGTTTCCCCATGAGAGTGTCCAGGTACTTGAGGCAGGTAGTGGGGTTTCCAGTCTCCACTGAGTGGAATTTTCTGGGTAGACTGAAGCCATTAATCATTTTGAAATTTCTCACCCTAATTTGACTTTCATAGTCTTTGCATCTGACAATTTCATTCAGCCCAGCCCTGTAGACACTAGTAGAATGTTGGGTAATGATCTAGGTAACTTGAAAAGCTTTTCTTTAAAGAACAATATTGTTCTTCTGTTGCTTAGGAGGGTAGCTGGAGTTGAATACTTAGGACATATGGGTCCAGTTGGAAGATGTAATCAGGATGCCTCATTCCACGTGTTGCACATGAGAGTTACAGAGAAAGCCAGTACCGAATGTGCACTCATTTCAAATGATGTGAATACTTAGTGCACAGTGCTCAGATCTGTCCACTAGCATAGCTGTTCATGGTCATACCTTACAAGAATATCCTCCAGACTCTCTCAGATTCCTTTATGACAGAAGCCCCTTTTGTGCAAAAAGTTTATGCATTATCTGAAAACAGCTGAGTTGAGCCTCCCCTTTCAACTGTATCAGAAGTCTCTCTAGTCAGTGGGTACCCTCAGAAAGCCCAGAGCCTTGTTCTATGTCCCACCCTGCCCAGCCCAAATCTTCCCATTTTTCTCTGGCACTAACCTCACTTTTTTTTTTTTCCAGAGTTGG
>NW_007222432.1:0-739 GCF_000164805.1 Carlito syrichta | reverse complement strand
AGTAGGAAATAATTACTAAAAGTAGCTCTTGAATATGATAGGACCACTGAAAAATAACTTTGAGCCTCTTTGGCTAGGAGCAGTCATGTGCTTTAGTGAGGTCCTTTTCCTGTAGTTGTGAAGACACTGTGCCATTTGATACATTGGTGTTACCCTCCCTAGCCTACCAACTGCCTGCAGCATGGTGTGAAAATAGGGCTGAAATTGGATATGGCTTCACCCCTCATGCCTGCTCCTTGAAATTTAGAATTTGAAGTGTATGAGTGAGTTTGAAAACCAAATTTAGGAAGATGATTTCTCAAAATATTAGCTATCACCCAAGATGGCAGGCAGAAGTATTTATTTTTCTTACATTCTGTCAAGGTCTTTTGGTAAATTATAAATGAGGACTCAAAGTGGCTGTGATTGGAAAAACCAGGGTATATCCTGAAGGGAGGCATCTCCAGGAATCCCCCACACACCTGGGATTGATGTGGGAGGAGTGTGGGCCTGCTAGAATCAGGCATCTCACAGATGTAGACATTCTCTGGGTGTCAGAGAGCTCCACTTTTATGTTGTCCATTGCTGCTTCTGAAGTAATGAGGGACACTGGACAGTGGGAAGAGACCCCCTTTTGGCAGGTAGGAAAAAAAAGAGATGAGTGAACTTGGTGACCAGAAACTCACCCAGATTCAGCTGCTGGGAAGCAAGATAAAGTTCTAGGTTGGACAAATTGCCGAGGCAAGCTGGTAACCAGAGC
>NW_007222431.1:0-4430 GCF_000164805.1 Carlito syrichta | reverse complement strand
TTCATAGTCTTTGCATCTGACAATTTCATTCAGCCCAGCCCTGTAGACACTAGTAGAATGTTGGGTAATGATCTAGGTAACTTGAAAAGCTTTTCTTTAAAGAACAATATTGTTCTTCTGTTGCTTAGGAGGGTAGCTGGAGTTGAATACTTAGGACATATGGGTCCAGTTGGAAGATGTAATCAGGATGCCTCATTCCACGTGTTGCACATGAGAGTTACAGAGAAAGCCAGTACCGAATGTGCACTCATTTCAAATGATGTGAATACTTAGTGCACAGTGCTCAGATCTGTCCACTAGCATAGCTGTTCATGGTCATACCTTACAAGAATATCCTCCAGACTCTCTCAGATTCATTTATGACAGAAGCCCCTTTTGTGCAAAAAGTTTATGCATTATCTGAAAACAGCTGAGTTGAGCCTCCCCTTTCAACTGTATCAGAAGTCTCTCTAGTCAGTGGGTACCCTCAGAAAGCCCAGAGCCTTGTTCTATGTCCCACCCTGCCCAGCCCAAATCTTCCCATTTTTCTCTGGCACTAACCTCACTTTTTTTTTTTCCAGAGTTGAATTACAGAAACTCCTATGAAATCGAATATATGGAAAAAATTGGCTCCTCATTACCTGTAAGTTAATCTGCCTCAGGCTAGTTAGGGGAGTTGCTTTCCAGCCTGCAGTGGCCTCCTCCCCTGTGCAGGATAACTCTGTGCCCATGGCATCCTGGGTACATGTGATGGTAGATTGGAGCTAGGAGGTTTGAGGTTTGTACTCAGTCCACTTCATGTGGCACTTTTAGGGTGAAAGTAATAGAATGCAATTAAGCTTCCTGCAGAATTATTTCCCTAGACTGAGAAAGAAGTTAGTCAGAGATTTCTTTAAAAAAGAAAAAAGGGAAGGGATGGCTATGTTTAAGGTGTACTATTTGCTGCTTTTGAAAATTTGTTTTAAGTAACTGAGTGATGTTTTTATGGGCAATAGTTCTCTCCTTCTTTTCATTTTAAGTGGCTACAATGAGCAGTTGTCTTACCTGGCTTAACACCTGCTGCCCTAGGGTGTTTTATTGTGACCATGACCTCTTGCTATTATCCAGCAAAGCTTTCAGAGTCAGAGGGCTTATTTTTAATACTATATGGCCCTGGACATATTGCTCTCATCTTTATCTTTCTTTGCATTGTTCATAGATGCTGGGGTTGCTGCTTCTAAGATGCAGGTTGTCATCAATTAGACCTGAGCTTGGGCAGGAAAATGTACCCATACACAGACTTAACTCAAGTGCTAAATCAGTGAAACACATCTTCCCCAGAAAAGTACATGTGCTTTGTCATCATCTCTTGGTGAATTGCTGAGTGTTGACTTACCTCTGTGGTCATAGCTGTGTCCCCTATAGTTGAGGCCACATACATAATGCTGAGACTCAGACATTTTAGCACTAAGGTGAAACTTTATTGTATTTTGATACCTTTGATTTACATGGACTATAACCACAAGAACCCCATTGCTCTTGCACACCATCCACTGCCTGGTGCACTGGCAGGCCAGATGGAAGAATTTTCTGAAGAGTGCTCTCTACTCAGGAATCCAACAGACACCCAGAGATTTTCTTGGAGGTGCAAGCAGCACACCCACTGGCCATTTCAAGGGCTTCCCATCACTGATAAATGCCAGTCCCCACTTCTAGGCTTAGCATCCCACATCACACAGCCCCAGCTGAGCTGCTTTTCAGGCTTGCCCCTGCCCTGGGCTTGTTCAACTATGGGTAGCCCTGGACAGGACCTTGCCTTCCCCCTTGGTTTATGTGCAGTGGTCAGGTGTTCCTGGCCAGAGAGGGTGCCCAGTAAATGATGGATCAAATGGAGTCCGGCTCACCAATGCCATCTGCTCATTCTCCCCTGACCCACATGGCCACCTGCACCCAGTCACATTTTCTCTACCTCCTCCTGCCCTCCTGTCTTCCCTGCCTCACTTCTAGCCAGGCTCTGCTGTCTCCTCATTTCTGATGCCCTGAGAAATATGAAGGTTTTTTCTGATGGGTTATCCTGTTGAAGAGTGCTCTGGTTTTCATCTTGGTGGCATGTTCAGGCCAAGAGTACCCAAGATGACATGTGACTTTGATCTTTGCAGCAGGACGATGACACCTCAAAGAAGACCTTGTACCTTACGTTTGACACTTCTCAGGAGAGCCCCATAAAGTCTCCTCCCATCTGCATGTTGGAGTCCCTGACGCCGTGTTCAGGTACAACTTCCATGATGAGAGTGTTGCTGATTGAGCTGGAAGCCTCAAAGCCTCTGAACACCATCAAACTGTTCTGCTGAGTCTACTCTGCTTGTGGGAGTAGCCACCCACATTCAGTCTCCCTAAATGTCCACACAAACATAAACACATTGGTTTTGTTATTAGCCATTCTTTAGACTAAGACAACATCCTTTAACAGCTGATTGTGGTGCACAAGCCCCCCCCCAATCTCCTCCAATGTACCACACTTTATTCCATCATTTGTCCAATGAGGACAGCATGACACAATATTCAGAGCCTGAACTTCACCTGTATCCCCTACTGCGTGTGTGACATGATGTGGGGTATATGACTTCCTGCCTCAGTTTTCCTGTGTGTCAATTGAGATTAATAACAAAAGAGACCTTGTAGGAATTTCATGATGACTAAAGGTGGCTATCAGTTTTCCAGAGCATCTCCCATCTGTGGGATGGGATAAAGCATCTCTTTTCCAGAGTGATGCTGTGTGGAAAGTTCATCCAAGTGTCCAGCATGCATCAAGTGCCTGATAAACATGGGTTCAAGTCCTGAGCAGTGTGTTGTTTGATTGGGTAAGGGTGGGGATTGCTTTGTATGCCCCTTTCATGAGCAAGAGTGAAAGCTCTCTCTGACTTCTCCAACTTACAGAGATCCTGCAGACCAGAATCTTCTCAGGGTGGTAAGAAAAAGGATGATGGTGGTTATGTTATTACAACAGCAGTAGCGGCACTATAGATAGGCACTGTGTAAAGTGCTTTATAATCATGTAGTATTTCATTTAATCTTCACAGAGAAGTACATTGTCTCCATCATATGTCAAAGGAAATAGGCGGAGTTCCCAGTCACTTCCCCAGAATACACAACCAAGCAATTGACAGACTGTTTAACTCTAGAGTTTGTGCCCCACAGTCAATGGCATCTGTGCTCCTATCCCTTCCTTGTCACTTGACTCTAGGGTGGGGCTGGATCACTCTTTCCCTCTGACTGTCCAACCTAGAGGAAGACCTGCCACTGAAGACCTAGCCTGTGGTCCTCTGGAAGTCCAGGATCCCTTGAGATGTTGATTCCATTGGGGCATCCTGATTAATTTTTGTGGTGTTTCCAATGAGAAGACCCTAAAGATGTCCTTTCCGTCCTCAGGTCAAGTTTTGAGGGGACCAAAGCCCTTGTGAATGCCACAGCAAAAACCCTACATCCTGTTGCACGAGGGCTGACCCCCAACCCAGAGCCACACTTGCAGGCACCAGAGAAATCCTCCCAGAAGGAGCTGGAGACCATGGCCATGGGAACCCTTTCAGATGCAATTGAAATTATAAGTGAAATTGGAGGGGCCCAAGACCTTGGTAATTGAGGCTGGGGCCAGTTGAGTACTGTCCCCAATGGGGCCAGACTTTCAGACAAGCACTCCCCTCACACCTGCTAGGGGTTCCACCCTGACTCTCAGGCCACAGAAGCCAGCCTAGGAGACCCTACACCATGATGATGAGGGAAAGGCTCTCAGTTCACACCAGTGTGTCTTGGAATTCTCACCTAAGTGCTTGGCTTGCCTTCAGGGTTAGTTATTTTCCATTTTTAGCCACTTGGACTGAATTGTTGCTTTGGAATTGTCATTAGTCCTCTGCCTCTCCATCCTTGATGGCAAGAGGCAGGCGACACCCTCCTTTTGGGGAAAAAGTTGGTTTTCCCAGGAATTAGTAAGGGAAAGTTTCTCCTGTTTATAGACCAAGACTTTTACCTCTCCCCTCCCAATCCCTGCGGGGGCCTTGCAGCACGAATAAAGATGAGCTGATGGCCTCACCCACCCTCCACTCCCTGCAGCCTCCCTAAGGTATATGGTACACAAGCTAGGGTCTTCCACATGTCTGAAATGGACCTCCTTCTAAATGAATTTTATTTTTATTCCCTCAGCCTCTCTCATAGCAATCCCCAAGCAGGTTTGAAGCCATGATTTAGTATGTTACTTTTGGTGTTCTGTGTTAGTAGACTATTTATCCCATGCATTAGATATTTATTGAGCACCTACTATGTATCTAGCAGTTGAATACTGGAGTAGATGCTGGAAAAATAATAGTGAAGAGAGGGTCTAGATATGACTCAATCATTCAAATAAATACTGTGAAGGACTTGTACATGGTTCACCTTGTACAAAACTGGCTTCTGAAGTCATTCTGATCTAAGAGGAG
>NW_007222430.1:0-4266 GCF_000164805.1 Carlito syrichta | reverse complement strand
GTCCAGTTGGAAGATGTAATCAGGATGCCTCATTCCACGTGTTGCACATGAGAGTTACAGAGAAAGCCAGTACCGAATGTGCACTCATTTCAAATGATGTGAATACTTAGTGCACAGTGCTCAGATCTGTCCACTAGCATAGCTGTTCATGGTCATACCTTACAAGAATATCCTCCAGACTCTCTCAGATTCATTTATGACAGAAGCCCCTTTTGTGCAAAAAGTTTATGCATTATCTGAAAACAGCTGAGTTGAGCCTCCCCTTTCAACTGTATCAGAAGTCTCTCTAGTCAGTGGGTACCCTCAGAAAGCCCAGAGCCTTGTTCTATGTCCCACCCTGCCCAGCCCAAATCTTCCCATTTTTCTCTGGCACTAACCTCACTTTTTTTTTTTCCAGAGTTGGATTACAGAAACTCCTATGAAATCGAATATATGGAAAAAATTGGCTCCTCATTACCTGTAAGTTAATCTGCCTCAGGCTAGTTAGGGGAGTTGCTTTCCAGCCTGCAGTGGCCTCCTCCCCTGTGCAGGATAACTCTGTGCCCATGGCATCCTGGGTACATGTGATGGTAGATTGGAGCTAGGAGGTTTGAGGTTTGTACTCAGTCCACTTCATGTGGCCACTTTTAGGGTGAAGTAATAGAATGCAATTAAGCTTCCTGCAGATTTATTTCCCTAGACTGAGAAGAAGTTAGTCAGAGATTTCTTTAAAAAAGAAAAAAGGGAAGGGATGGCTATGTTTAAGGTGTACTATTTGCTGCTTTTGAAAATTTGTTTTAAGTAACTGAGTGATGTTTTTATGGGCAATAGTTCTCTCCTTCTTTTCATTTTAAGTGGCTACAATGAGCAGTTGTCTTACCTGGCTTAACACCTGCTGCCCTAGGGTGTTTTATTGTGACCATGACCTCTTGCTATTATCCAGCAAAGCTTTCAGAGTCAGAGGGCTTATTTTTAATACTATATGGCCCTGGACATATTGCTCTCATCTTTATCTTTCTTTGCATTGTTCATAGATGCTGGGGTTGCTGCTTCTAAGATGCAGGTTGTCATCAATTAGACCTGAGCTTGGGCAGGAAAATGTACCCATACACAGACTTAACTCAAGTGCTAAATCAGTGAAACACATCTTCCCCAGAAAAGTACATGTGCTTTGTCATCATCTCTTGGTGAATTGCTGAGTGTTGACTTACCTCTGTGGTCATAGCTGTGTCCCCTATAGTTGAGGCCACATACATAATGCTGAGACTCAGACATTTTAGCACTAAGGTGAAACTTTATTGTATTTTGATACCTTTGATTTACATGGACTATAACCACAAGAACCCCATTGCTCTTGCACACCATCCACTGCCTGGTGCACTGGCAGGCCAGATGGAAGAATTTTCTGAAGAGTGCTCTCTACTCAGGAATCCAACAGACACCCAGAGATTTTCTTGGAGGTGCAAGCAGCACACCCACTGGCCATTTCAAGGGCTTCCCATCACTGATAAATGCCAGTCCCCACTTCTAGGCTTAGCATCCCACATCACACAGCCCCAGCTGAGCTGCTTTTCAGGCTTGCCCCTGCCCTGGGCTTGTTCAACTATGGGTAGCCCTGGACAGGACCTTGCCTTCCCCCTTGGTTTATGTGCAGTGGTCAGGTGTTCCTGGCCAGAGAGGGTGCCCAGTAAATGATGGATCAAATGGAGTCCGGCTCACCAATGCCATCTGCTCATTCTCCCCTGACCCACATGGCCACCTGCACCCAGTCACATTTTCTCTACCTCCTCCTGCCCTCCTGTCTTCCCTGCCTCACTTCTAGCCAGGCTCTGCTGTCTCCTCATTTCTGATGCCCTGAGAAATATGAAGGTTTTTTCTGATGGGTTATCCTGTTGAAGAGTGCTCTGGTTTTCATCTTGGTGGCATGTTCAGGCCAAGAGTACCCAAGATGACATGTGACTTTGATCTTTGCAGCAGGACGATGACACCTCAAAGAAGACCTTGTACCTTACGTTTGACACTTCTCAGGAGAGCCCCATAAAGTCTCCTCCCATCTGCATGTTGGAGTCCCTGACGCCGTGTTCAGGTACAACTTCCATGATGAGAGTGTTGCTGATTGAGCTGGAAGCCTCAAAGCCTCTGAACACCATCAAACTGTTCTGCTGAGTCTACTCTGCTTGTGGGAGTAGCCACCCACATTCAGTCTCCCTAAATGTCCACACAAACATAAACACATTGGTTTTGTTATTAGCCATTCTTTAGACTAAGACAACATCCTTTAACAGCTGATTGTGGTGCACAAGCCCCCCCCCAATCTCCTCCAATGTACCACACTTTATTCCATCATTTGTCCAATGAGGACAGCATGACACAATATTCAGAGCCTGAACTTCACCTGTATCCCCTACTGCGTGTGTGACATGATGTGGGGTATATGACTTCCTGCCTCAGTTTTCCTGTGTGTCAATTGAGATTAATAACAAAAGAGACCTTGTAGGAATTTCATGATGACTAAAGGTGGCTATCAGTTTTCCAGAGCATCTCCCATCTGTGGGATGGGATAAAGCATCTCTTTTCCAGAGTGATGCTGTGTGGAAAGTTCATCCAAGTGTCCAGCATGCATCAAGTGCCTGATAAACATGGGTTCAAGTCCTGAGCAGTGTGTTGTTTGATTGGGTAAGGGTGGGGATTGCTTTGTATGCCCCTTTCATGAGCAAGAGTGAAAGCTCTCTCTGACTTCTCCAACTTACAGAGATCCTGCAGACCAGAATCTTCTCAGGGTGGTAAGAAAAAGGATGATGGTGGTTATGTTATTACAACAGCAGTAGCGGCACTATAGATAGGCACTGTGTTAAGTGCTTTATAATCATGTAGTATTTCATTTAATCTTCACAGAGAAGTACATTGTCTCCATCAAATGTCAAAGGAAATAGGCGGAGTTCCCAGTCACTTCCCCAGAATACACAACCAAGCAATTGACAGACTGTTTAACTCTAGAGTTTGTGCCCCACAGTCAATGGCATCTGTGCTCCTATCCCTTCCTTGTCACTTGACTCTAGAGTGGGGCTGGATCACTCTTTCCCTCTGACTGTCCAACCTAGAGGAAGACCTGCCACTGAAGACCTAGCCTGTGGTCCTCTGGAAGTCCAGGATCCCTTGAGATGTTGATTCCATTGGGGCATCCTGATTAATTTTTGTGGTGTTTCCAATGAGAAGACCCTAAAGATGTCCTTTCCGTCCTCAGGTCAAGTTTTGAGGAGACCGAAGCCCTTGTGAATGCCACAGCAAAAACCCTACATCCTGTTGCACGAGGGCTGACCCCCAACCCAGAGCCACACTTGCAGGCACCAGAGAAATCCTCCCAGAAGGAGCTGGAGACCATGGCCATGGGAACCCTTTCAGATGCAATTGAAATTATAAGTGAAATTGGAGGGGCCCAAGACCTTGGTAATTGAGGCTGGGGCCAGTTGAGTACTGTCCCCAATGGGGCCAGACTTTCAGACAAGCACTCCCCTCACACCTGCTAGGGGTTCCACCCTGACTCTCAGGCCACAGAAGCCAGCCTAGGAGACCCTACACCATGATGATGAGGGAAAGGCTCTCAGTTCACACCAGTGTGTCTTGGAATTCTCACCTAAGTGCTTGGCTTGCCTTCAGGGTTAGTTATTTTCCATTTTTAGCCACTTGGACTGAATTGTTGCTTTGGAATTGTCATTAGTCCTCTGCCTCTCCATCCTTGATGGCAAGAGGCAGGCGACACCCTCCTTTTGGGGAAAAAGTTGGTTTTCCCAGGAATTAGTAAGGGAAAGTTTCTCCTGTTTATAGACCAAGACTTTTACCTCTCCCCTCCCAATCCCTGCGGGGGCCTTGCAGCACGAATAAAGATGAGCTGATGGCCTCACCCACCCTCCACTCCCTGCAGCCTCCCTAAGGTATATGGTACACAAGCTAGGGTCTTCCACATGTCTGAAATGGACCTCCTTCTAAATGAATTTTATTTTTATTCCCTCAGCCTCTCTCATAGCAATCCCCAAGCAGGTTTGAAGCCATGATTTAGTATGTTACTTTTGGTGTTCTGTGTTAGTAGACTATTTATCCCATGCATTAGATATTTATTGAGCACCTACTATGTATCTAGCAGTTGAATACTGGAGTAGATGCTGGAAAAATAATAGTGAAGAGAGGGTCTAGATATGACTCAATCATTCAAATAAATACTGTGAAGGACTTGTACATGGTTCACCTTGTACAAAACTGGCTTCTGAAGTCATTCTGATCTAAGAGGAG